>NW_025957382.1:0-43741 GCF_023159225.1 Perognathus longimembris pacificus | reverse complement strand
AAGAAAAGCAGTAGCTTAATAAATTAAGTACTTCCTGGTATGGTTACTGTACTGGTAACTCCCCAAAAGAATCTGGATTGTGGTGAGGGAACAGAGAAAAAAGCTCATTTAAGACCTGCACTTACGAAGGGGGTAGGCAGCTGTATATCAGGGAGTAAACCTTCTGAGAATAAAAACAGCTGGAGCTTGTTAAGGTAATACACAGGAGAAAGGATAAAGTACTGGGAACTCCTCAGAAGAATCTGATTTGTGGTGAGGGGAGAGAGATAAAAGCTCATTTAGGAACGACATGAACATGCTGCGTAGGTAGCTGTTTATCAGTAAATATCTCCACTGAGCTTTAGAAAAGCAGTAGCTTAATAAATTAAGTACTTCCTGGTATGGTTACTGTACTGGTAACTCCCCAAAAGAATCTGGATTGTGGTGAGGGAACAGAGAAAAAAGTTCATTTAGGAACTGCACTTACGAAGGGGGTAGGCAGCTGTATATCAGGGAGTAAAGCTTCTGAGAATAAAAACAGCTGCAGCTTGTTAAGGTAATTACACAGGGGAAAGGATAATGTACTGGGAACTCCTCAGAGAATCTGATTGTGGTGAGGGGAGAGAGATAAAAGCTCATTTAGGAACGACATGAACATGCTGCGTAGGTAGCTGTTTATCAGTAAATATCTCCACTGAGATTAAGAAAAGCAGTAGCTTAATAAATTAAGTACTTCCTGGTATGGTTACTGTACTGGTAACTCCCCAAAAGAATCTGGATTGTGGTGAGGGAACAGAGAAAAAAGCTCATTTAGGACCTGCCCTTACGAAGGGGGTAGGCAGCTGTATATCAGGGATAAACCTTCTGAGAATAAAAACAGCTGGAGCTTGTTAAGGTAATTACACAGGGGAAAGGATAATGTACTGGGAACTCCTCAGAAGAATCTGATTTGTGGTGAGGGGAGAGAGATAAAAGCTCATTTAGGAACGACAAGAACATGCTGCTTAGGAAGCTGTTTATCAGTAAATATCTCCACTGAGATTAAAAAAGCAGTAGCTTAATAAATTAAGTACTTCCTGGTATGGTTACTGTACTGGTAACTCCCCAAAAGAATCTGGATTGTGGTGAGGGAACAGAGAAAAAAGCTCATTTAGGACCTGCACTTACGAAGGGGGTAGGCAGCTGTATATCAGGGAGTAAACCTTCTGAGAATAAAAACAGCTGGAGCTTGTTAAGGTAATTACACAGGGGAAAGGATAATGTACTGGGAACTCCTCAGAAGAATCTGATTTGTGGTGAGGGGAGAGAGATAAAAGCTCATTTAGGAACGACATGAACATGCTGCGTAGGTAGCTGTTTATCAGTAAATATCTCCACTGAGATTAAGAAAAGCAGTAGCTTAATAAATTAAGTACTTCCTGGTATGGTTACTGTACTGGTAACTCCCCAAAAGAATCTGGATTGTGGTGAGGGAACAGAGAAAAAAGCTCATTTAGGACCTGCACTTACGAAGGGGTTAGGCAGCTGTATATCAGGGAGTAAAGCTTCTGAGAATAAAAACAGCTGGAGCTTGTTAAGGTAATTATACAGGGGAAAGGATAATGTACTGGGATCTCCTCAGAAGAATCTGATTTGTGGTGAGGTGAGAGAGATAAAAGCTCATTTAGGAACGACATGAACATGCTGCGTAGGTAGCTGTTTATCAGTAAATATCTCCACTGACCTTTAGAAAAGCAGTAGCTTAATAAATAAAGTACTTCTTGGTATGGTTACTTTACTGGTACCTCCCCAAAAGAATCTGGATTGTGGTGAGGGAACAGAGAAAAAAGCTCATTTTGGACCTGCAATTACGAAGGGGGCAGGCAGCTGTATATCAGGGATTAAACCTTCTGAGAATAAAAACAGCTGGAGCTTGTTAAGGTAATTACACAGGGGAAAGGATAATGTACTGGAATTCCTCAGAAGAATCTGAATTGTGGTGAGGGAGAGAGGTAAAAGCTCATTTAGGAAGGACATGAACATGCTGCGTAGGTAGCTGTTTATCAGTAAATATCTCCACTGAGATTAAGCAAAGCCGTAGCTTAATAAATTACGTACTTCCTGGTATGGTTACTGTACTGGTAACTCCCCAAAAGAATCTGGATTGTGGTGAGGGAACAGAGAAAAAAGCTCATTTAGGACCTGCACATACGAAGGGGGTAGGCAGCTGTATATCAGGGAGTAAAGCTTCTGAGAATAAAAACAGCTGGAGCTTGTTAAGGTAATTACACAGTGGAAAGGATAATGTACTTGGAACTCCTCAGAAGAATCTGATTTGTGGTGTGGGGAGAGAGATAAAAGCTCATTAAGAACTACATGAACATGCTGCTTAGATAGCTGTTTATCAGTAAATATCTCCACTGAGATTAAGAAAAGCAGTAGCTTAATAATTAAGTACTTCCTGGTATGGTTACTGTACTGGTAACTCCCCAAAAGAATCTGGATTGTGGTGAGGGAACAGAGAAAAAAGCTCATTTAGGACCTGCACTTACGAAGGGGGTAGGCAGCTGTATATCAGGGAGTAAAGCTTCTGAGAATAAAAACAGCTGGAGCTTGTTAAGGTAATTACACAGGGGAAAGGATAATGTACTGGGAATTCCTCAGAAGAATCTGATTTGTGGTGAGGGGAGAGAGATAAAAGCTCATTTAGGAACGACATGAACATGCTGCGTAGGTAGCTGTTTATCAGTAAATATCTCCACTGAGATTAAGAAAAGCAGTAGCTTAATAAATTAAGTACTTCCTGGTATGGTTACTGTACTGGTAACTCCCCAAAAGAATCTGGATTGTGGTGAGGGAACAGAGAAAAAAGCTCATTTAGGACCTGCACTTACGAAGGGGGTAGGCAGCTGTATATCAGGGAGTAAATATTCTGAGAATAAAAACAGCTGGGGCTTGTTAAGGTAATTACACAGGGGAAAGGATAAAGTACTGGGAACTCCTCAGAAGAATCTGATTTGTGGTGAGGGGAGAGAGATAAAAGCTCATTTAGGAACGACATGATCATGCTGCATACGTAGCTGTTTATCAGTAAATATCTCCACTGAGATTAAGAAAAGCAGTAGCTTAATAAATTAAGTACTTCCTCGAATGGTTACTGTATTGGTAACTCCCCAAAAGAATCTGGACTGTGGTGAGGAACAGAGAAAATATCTCATTTAGGACCTGCACTTTCGAAGGGGGTAGGCAGCTGTATATCAGGGAGTAAACCTTCTGAGAATAAAAACAGCTGGAGCTTGTTAAGGTATTACACAGGGGAAAGGATAATGTACTGGGAACTCCTCAGAAGAATCTGATTTGTGTTGAGGGGAGAGAGATAAAAGCTCATTTAGGTACGACATGAACATGCGGTGTACGTAGCTGTTTATCAGTAAATATCTCCACTGAGATTAAGAAAAGCAGTAGCTTAATAAATTAAGTACTTCCTGGTATGGTTACTGTACTGGTAACTCCCCAAAAGAATCTGGATTGTGGTGAGGGAACAGAGAAAAAAGCTCATTTAGGACCTGCACTTACGAAGGGGGCAGGCAGCTGTATATCAGGGAGTAAACCTTCTGAGAATAAAAACAGCTGGAGCTTCTTAAGGTAATTACACAGGGGAAAGGATAATGTACTGGGAACTCCTCAGAAGAATCTGATTTGTGGTGAGTGGAGAGAGATAAAAGGTCATTTAGGAACGACATGAACATGCTGCGTAGGTAGCTGTTTATCAGTAAATATCTCCACTGAGATTAAGAAAAGCAGTAGCTTAATAAATTAAGTACTTCCTGGTATGGTTACTGTTCTGGTAACTCCCCAAAAGAATCTGGATTGTGGTGAGGGAACAGAGAAAAAAGCTCATTTAGGACCTGCACTTACGAAGGGGGCAGGCAGCTGTATATCAGGGAATAAACCTTCTGAGAATAAAAACAGCTGGAGCTTGTTAAGGTAATTACACAGGGGAAATGATAATGTACTGGGAACTCCTCAGAAGAATCTGATTTGTGGTGAGGGGAGAGAGATAAAAGCTCATTTAGGAACGACATGAACATGCTGCTTAGGTAGCTGTTTATCAGTAAATATCTCTACTGAGATTAAAAAAGCAGTAGCTTAATAAATTAAGTACTTCCTGGGATAGATACTGTACTGGTAACTCCCCAAAAGAATCTGGATTATGGTGAGGGAACAGAGAAAAAAGCTCATTTAGGACCTGCACTTACGAAGGGGGTAGGCATCTGTATATCAGGGAATAAACCTTCTGAGAATAAAAACAGCTGGAGCTTGTTAAGGTAATTACACAGGGGAAAGGATAATGTACTGGAACTCCTCAGAAGATCTGATTTGTGGTGAGGGGAGAGAGATAAAAGCTCATTTAGGAACGACATGAACATGCTGCCTAGGTAGCTGTTTATCAGTAAATATCTCCACTGAGATTAAGAAAAGCAGTAGGTTAATAAATTAAGTACGTCCTGGTATGGTTACTGTACTGGTAACTCCCCAAAAGAATCTGGATTGTGGTGAGGGAACAGAGAAAAAAGCTCATTTAGGACCCTCACTTACGAAGGGGGTAGGCAGCTGTATATCAGGGAGTAAACCTTCTGAGAATAAAAACAGCTGGAGCTTGTTACGGTAATTACACAGGGGAAAGGATAATGTACTGGGAACTCCTCATAAGAATCTGATTTGTGGTGAGGGGAGAGAGATAAAAGCTCATTAGGAACGACATGAACATGCTGCGTAGGTAGCTGTTTATCAGTAAATATCTCCACTGAGATTAAGAAAAGCAGTAGCTTAATAAACTAAGTACTTCCTGGTATGGTTACTGTACTGGTAACTCCCCAAAAGAATCTGGATTGTGGTGAGGGAATAGAGAAAAAAGCTCATTTAGGACCCTCACTTACGAAGGGGGTAGGCAGCTGTATATCAGGGAGTAAAGCTTCTGAGAATAAAAACAGCTGGAGCTTGTTAAGGTAATTACACAGGGGAAAGGATAATGTACTGGGAACTCCTCAGAAGAATCTGAATTGTGGTGAGGGGAGAGAGATAAAAGCTCATTTAGGAACGACATGAACATGCTGCGTAGGTAGCTGTTTATCAGTAAATATCTCCACTGAGATTAAGAAAAGCAGTACCTTAATAAATTAAGTACTTCCTGGTATGGATACTCTACTGGTACCTCCCCAAAAGAATCTGGATTGTGGTGAGGGAACAGAGAAAAAAGCTCATTTAGGACCTGCACTTACGAAGGGGGAAGGCAGCTGTATATCAGGGAGTAAACCTTCTGAGAATAAAAACAGCTGGAGCTTGTTAAGGTGATTACACAGGGGAAAGGATAATGTACTGGAACTCCTCAGAAGATTCTGATTTGTGGTGAGGGGAGAGAGATAAAAGCTCATTTATGAACGACATGAACATGCTGCGTAGGTAGCTGTTTATCAGTAAATATCTCCACTGAGATTAAGAAAAGCAGTAGCTTAATAAATTAAGTACTTCCTGGTATGGTTACTGTACTGGTAACTCCCCAAAAGAATCTGGATTGTGGTGAGGGAACAGAGAAAAAAGCTCATTTAGGACCCTCACTTACGAAGGGGGTAGGCAGCTGTATATCAGGGAGTAAACCTTCTGAGAATAAAAACAGCTGGAGCTTGTTACGGTAATTACACAGGGGAAAGGATAATGTACTGGGAACTCCTCATAAGAATCTGATTTGTGGTGAGGGGAGAGAGATAAAAGCTCATTTAGGAACGACATGAACATGCTGCGTAGGTAGCTGTTATCAGTAAATATCTCCACTGAGATTAAGAAAAGCAGTAGCTTAATAAACTAAGTACTTCCTGGTATGGTTACTGTACTGGTAACTCCCCAAAAGAATCTGGATTGCGGTGAGGGAACAGAGAAAAAAGCTCATTTAGGACCTGCACCTACGAAGGGGATAGGCAGCTGTATATCAGGGAGTTAACTATCTGAGAATAAAACAGCTGGAGCTTGTTAAGGTAATTGCACAGGGTAAAGGATAATATACTGGGAACTCTCAGAAGAATCTGATTTGTGGTGAGGGGAGAGAGATAAAAGCTCATTTAGGAACGAAATGAACATGCTGCGTAGGTAGCTATTATTAGTAAATATCTCCACTGAGATTAAGAAAAGCAGTAGCTTAATAAATTAAGTACTTCCTGGTATGGTTACTGTACTGGTAACTCCCCAAAAGAATCTGGATTGTGGTGAGGGAACAGAGAAAAAAGCTCATTTAGGACCTGCACTTACGAAGGGGGTAGGAAGCTGTATATCATGGAGTAAACCTTCTGAGAATAAAAACAGCTGGAGCTTGTTAAGGTAATTACACAGGGAAAGGATAATGTACTGGGAACTCCTCAGAAGAATCTGATTTGTGGTGAGGGGAGAGAGATAAAAGCTCATTTAGGAACGACATGAACATGCTGCGTAGGTAGCTGTTTATCAGTAATATCTCCACTGAGATAAGAAAAGCAGTAGCTTAATAAATTAAGTAATTCCTGGTATGGTGACTGTACTGGTAACTCCCCAAAAGAATCTGGATTTTGGTGAGGGAACAGAGAAAAAAGCTCATTTAGGACCTGCACTTATGAAGGGGGTAGGCAGCTGTATATCAGGGAGTAAAGCTTCTGAGAATAAAAACAGCTGGAGCTTGTTAAGGTAATTACACAGGGGAAAGGATAATGTACTGGGATCTCCTCAGAAGAATCTGATTTGTGGTGAGGGGAGAGAGATAAATGCTCATTTAGGAACGACATGAACATGCTGCGTAGGTAGCTGTTTATCAGTAAATATCTCCACTGAGATTAAGAAAAGCAGTAGCTTAATAAATAAAGTACTTCCTGGTATGGTTACTTTACTGGTACCTCCCCAAAAGAATCTGGATTGTGGTGAGGGAACAGAGAAAAAAGCTCATTTAGGACCTGCAATTACGAAGGGGGCAGGCAGCTGTATATCAGGGATTAAACCTTCTGAGAATAAAAACAGCTGGAGCTTGTTAAGGTAATTACACAGGGGAAAGGATAATGTACTGGGAATTCCTCAGAAGAATCTGATTTGTGGTGAGGGGAGAGAGGTAAAAGCTCATTTAGGAAGGACATGAACATGCTGCGTAGGTAGCTGTTTATCAGTAAATATCTCCACTGAGATTAAGAAAAGCCGTAGCTTAATAAATTACGTACTTCCTGGTATGGTTACTGTACTGGTAACTCCCCAAAAGAATCTGGATTGTGGTGAGGGAACAGAGAAAAAAGCTCATTTAGGACCTGCACATACGAAGGGGGTAGGCAGCTGTATATCAGGGAGTAAAGCTTCTGAGAATAAAACAGCTGGAGCTTGTTAAGGTAATTACACAGTGGAAAGGATAATGTACTTGGAACTCCTCAGAAGAATCTGATTTGTGGTGTGGGGAGAGAGATAAAAGCTCATTAAGAACTACATGAACATGCTGCTTAGATAGCTGTTTATCAGTAAATATCTCCACTGAGATTAAGAAAAGCAGTAGCTTAATAAATTAAGTACTTCCTGGTATGGTTACTGTACTGGTAACTCCCCAAAAGAATCTGGATTGTGGTGAGGGAACAGAGAAAAAAGCTCATTTAGGACCTGCACTTACGAAGGGGGTAGGCAGCTGTATATCAGGGAGTAAAGCTTCTGAGAATAAAAACAGCTGGAGCTTGTTAAGGTAATTACACAGGGGAAAGGATAATGTACTGGGAATTCCTCAGAAGAATCTGATTTGTGGTGAGGGAGAGAGATAAAAGCTCATTTAGGAACGACATGAACATGCTGCGTACGTAGCTGTTTATCAGTAAATATCTCCACTGAGATTAAGAAAAGCAGTAGCTTAATAAACTAAGTACTTCCTGGTATGGTTACTGTACTGGTACTCCCCAAAAGAATCTGGATTGCGGTGAGGAACAGAGAAAAAAGCTCATTTAGGACCTGCACCTACGAAGGGGATAGGCAGCTGTATATCAGGGAGTTAACTATCTGAGAATAAAAACAGCTGGAGCTTGTTAAGGTAATTACACAGGGTAAAGGATAATGTACTGGGAACTCTCAGAAGAATCTGATTTGTGGTGAGGGGAGAGAGATAAAAGCTCATTTAGGAACGAAATGAACATGCTGCGTATGTAGCTATTTATCAGTAAATATCTCCAATGAGATTAAGAAAAGCAGTAGCTTAATAAATTAAGTACTTCCTGGTATGGTTACTGTACTGGTAACTCCCCAAAAGAATCTGGATTGTGGTGAGGGAACAGAAAAAAGCTCATTTAGGACCTGCACTTACGAAGGGGGTAGGTAGCTGTATATCAGGGAGTAAACCTTCTGAGAATAAAAACAGCTGGAGCTTGTTAAGGTAATTACACAGGGGAAAGGATAATGTACTGGGAACTCCTCAGAAGCATCTGATTTGTGGTGAGGGGAGAGAGATAAAAGCTCATTTAGGAACGACATGAACATGCTGCGTAGGTAGCTGTTTATCAGTAAATATCTCCACTGAGATTAAGAAAAGCAGTAGCTTAATAAATTAAGTACTTCCTGGTATGGGTACTGTAACTGGTAACTCCCCAAAAGAATCTGGATTGTGGTGAGGGAACAGAGAAAAAAGCTCATTTATGACCTGCACTTATGAAGGGGGTAGGCAGCTGTATATCAGGGAGTAAAGAATCTGAGAATAAAAACAGCTGGAGCTTGTTAAGGTAATTACACAGGGGAAAGGATAATGTACTGGGAACTCCTCAGAAGAATCTCATTTTGTGGTGAGGGGAGAGAGATAAAAGCTCATTTATGAACGACATGAACATGCTGCGTAGGTAGCGGTTGATCAGTAAATATCTCCACTGAGATTAAGAAAAGCAGTAGCTTCATAAATTAAGTACTTCCTGGTATGGTTACTGAACTGTAACTCCCCAAAAGAATCTGGATTGTGGTGAGGGAAAAGAGAAAAAAGCTCATTTAGGACCTGCACTTACGAAGGGGGTAGGCAGCTGTATATCAGGGAGTAAACCTTCTGAGAATAAAAACAGCTGGAGCCTGTTAAGGTAATTACACAGGGGAAAGGATAATGTACTGGGAACTCCTCAGAAGAATCTGATTTGTGGTGAGGGAGAGAGATAAAAGCTCATTTAGGACCTGCACTTACAAAGGGGGTAGGCAGTTGTATATCAGGGAGTAAACCTTCTGAGAATAAAAACAGCAGGAGCTTGTTAAGGTATTACACAGGGGAAAGGATAATGAACTGGGAACTCCTCAGAAGAATCTGATTTGTGGTGAGGGAAGTGAGATATAAGCTCATTTAGGAACGACATGAACATGCTGCGTAGGTAGCTGTTTATCAGTAAATTTCTCCAATGAGATTAAGAAAAGCAGTAGCTTAATAAATTAAGTACTTCCTGGTATGGTTACTGTACTGGTAACTCCCCAAAAGAATCTGGATTGTGGTGAGGGAACAGAGAAAAAGCTCATTTAGGACCTGCACTTACGAAGGGGGTAGGCAGCTATATATCAGGAGTAAACCTTCTGAGAATAAAAACAGCTGGAGCTTGTTAAGGTAATTACACAGGGGAAAGGATAATGTACTGGGAACTCCTCAGAAGAATCTGATTTGTGGTGAGGGGAGAGAGATAAAAGCTCATTTAGGGAACGACATGAACATGCTGCGTAGGTAGCTGTTTATCAGTAAATATCTCCACTGAGATTAAGAAAAGCAGTAGATTAATAAATTAAGTACTTCCTGGTATGGTTACTGAACTGGTAACTCCCCAAAAGAATCTGGATTGTGGTGAGGGAACAGAGAAAAACGCTCTTTAGGACCTGCACTTATGCAGGAGGTAGGCAGCTGTATATCAGGGAGTAAACCTTCTGAGAATAAAAACAGCTGGAGCTTGTTAAGGTAATTACACAGGGGAAATTATAAAGTACTGGGAACTCCTCAGAAGAATCTGATTTTTGGTGAGGGGATAGAGATAAAGCTCATTTAGGAACGACATGAACATGCTGCGTAGGTAGCTGTTTATCAGTAAATATCTCCACTGAGATTAAGAAAAGCAGTAGCTTAATAAATTAAGTACTTCCTGGTATGGTTACTGTACTGGTAAATCCCCAAAAGAATCTGGATTCTGGTGAGGGAACAGAGAAAAAAGCTCATTTAGGACCTGCATTTACTCTTGGGGTAGGCAGCTGTATATCAGGGAGTAAACCTTCTGACAATAAAAACAGCTGGAGCTTGTTAAGGTAATTACACAGGGGAAAGGATAATGTACTGGGAACTCCTCAGAAGAATCTGATTTGTGGTGAGGGTAGAGAGATAAAAGCTCATTTAGGAAGGACATGAACATGCTGCGTAGGTAGCTGTTTATCAGGAAATATCTCCACTGAGATTAAGAAAAGCAGTAGCTTAATAAATTAAGTACTTCTTGTATGGGTACTGTACTGGTAACTCCCCAAAAGAATCTGGATTGTGGTGAGGGAACAGAGAAAAAAGCTCATTTAGGACCAGCACTTACGAAGGGGGTAGGCAGCTGTATGTCAGGGAGTAAACCTTCTGCGAATAAAAACAGCTGGAGCTTGTTAAGGTAATTACACAGGGGAAAGGATAATGTACTGGGAACTCCTCAGAAGAATCTGATTTGTGGTGAGGGGAGAGAGATAAAAGCTCATTTAGGAACGACATGAACATGCTGCATAGGTAGCTGTTTATCAGTAAATATCTCCACTGAGATTAAGAAAAGCAGTAGCTTAATAAATTAAGTACTTCCTGGTATGGTTACTGTACTGGTAACTCCCCAAAAGAATCTGGATTGTGGTGAGGGAACAGACAAATAAGCTCATTTAGGACCTGCACTTACGAATGGGGTAGGCAGCTGTATAATCAGGGAGTAAACCTTCTGAGAATAAAAACAGCTGGAGCTTGTTAAGGTAATTACACAGTGGAAAGGATAATGTACTGGGAACTCCTCAGAAGAATCTGATTTGTGGTGAGGGGAGAGAGATAAAAGCTCATTTAAGAAAGACATGAACCTGCTGCGTAGGTAGCTGTTTATCAGTAAATATCTCCTCTGAGATTAAGAAAAGCAGTAGCTTAATTAATTAAGTACTTCCTGGTATGGTTACTGTACTGGTAACTCCCCAAAATAATCTGGATTGTGGTGAGGGAACAGAGAAAAAAGCTCATTTAGGACCTGCACTTACGAAGGGGGTAGGCAGCTGTATATCAGGGAGTAACCTTCTGAGAATAAAAACAGCTGGAGCTTGTTAAGGTAATTACACAGGGGAAAGGATAATGTACTGGGAACTCCTCAGAAGAATCTGATTTGTGGTGAGGGGAGAAAGATAAAAGCTCATTTAGGAACGACATGAACATGCTGCGTACGTAGCTGTTTATCAGTAAATATCTCCACTTGATTAAGAAAAGAAGTAGCTTAAAAAATTAAGTACTTCCTGGTATGGTTACTGTACTGGTAACTCCCCAAAAGAATCTGGATTGTGGTGAGGGAACAGAGAAAAAAGCTCATTTAGGACCTGCACTTACGCAGGGGATAGGCACCTGTATATCAGGGAGTAAACATTCTGAGAATAAAAACAGCTGAGCTTGTTAAGGTAATTACACAGGGCAAAGGATAATGTACTGGGAACTCCTCAGAAGAATCTGATTTGTGGTGAGGGGAGAGAGATAAAAGCTCATTTAGGAACGACATGAACCTGCTGCATAGGTAGCTGTTTATCAGTAAAAATCTCCACTGAGATTAAGAAAAGCAGTAGCTTAATAAATTAAGTACTTCCTGGTATGGTTACTCTACTGGTAACTCCCCAAAAGAATCTGGATTGTGGTGAGGGAACAGAGAAAAAAGCTCATTTAGGACCTGCACTTACGAATGGGGTAGGCAGCTGTATATCAGGGAGTAAACCTTCGGAGAATAAAAACAGCTGGAGCTTGTTAAGGTAATTACACAGGGGAAAGGATAATGTACTGGGAACTCCTCAGAAGAATCTGATTTGTGGTGAGGGGAGAGAGATAAAAGCTCATTTAGGAACGACAGGAACATGCTGCGTACGTAGCTGTTTATCAGTAAATATCTCCACTGAGATGAAGAAAAGCCGTAGCTTAATAAATTAAGTACTTCCTGGTATGTTTACTATACTGGTAACTCCCAAAAGAATCTGATTGTGGTGAGGGAACAGAGAAAAAAGCTCATGTAGGACCTGCACTTACGAAGGGGGTAGGCAGCTGTATATCAGGCAGTAAACCTTCTGCGAATAAAAACAGCTGGAGCTTGTTAAGGTAATTACACAGGGAAAGGATAATGTACTGGGAACTCCTGAGAAGAATCTGATTTGTGGTGAGGGGAGAGAGATAAAAGCTCATTTAGGAACGACATGAACATGCTGCGTACGTAGCTGTTTATCAGTAAATATCTCCACTGAGATTAAGAAAAGCAGTAGCTTAATAAATTAAGTACTTCCTGGTATGGTTACTGTACTGGTAACTCCCCAAAAGAATCTGGATTGTGGTGATGGAACAGAGAAAAAAGCTCATTTAGGACCTGCACTTACGAAGGGGGCAGGCAGCTGTATATCAGGAGTAAACCTTCTGAGAATAAAAAACAGCTGGAGCTTGTTAAGGTAATTACACAGGGGAAAGGATAATGTACTGGGAACTACTCAGAAGAATCTGATTTGTGGTGAGGGGAGAGAGATAAAAGCTCATTTAGGAACGACATGAACATGCTGCGTAGGTAGCTGTTTATCAGTAAATATCTCCACTGAGATTAAGAAAAGCAGTAGCTTAATAAATTACGTACTTCCTGGTATGGTTACTGTACTGGTAACTCCCCAAAAGAATCTGGATTGTGGTGAGGGAACAGAGAAAAAGCTCATTAGGACCTGCACTTACGAAGGGTGTAGGCCGCTGTATATCAGGGAGTAAACATTCTGCGAATAAAAAACAGCTGGAGCTTGTTAAGGTAATTACACAGGGGAAATTATAAAGGACTGGGAACTCCTCAGAAGAATCTGATTTGTGGAGAGGGGAGAGAGATAAAAGCTCATTTAGGAACGACATGAACATGCTGCATAGGTAGTTGTTTATCAGTAAAAATCTCCACTGAGATTAAGAAAAGCAGTAGCTTAATAAATTAAGTACTTCCTGTATGGTTACTCTACTGTAACTCCCCAAAAGAATCTGGATTGTGGTGAGGGAACAGAGAAAATAGCTCATTTAGGACCTGCACTTACGAAGGGGTAGACAGCTGTAATCAGGGAGTAACCTTCCGAGAATAAAAACAGCTGGATCTTGTTAAGGTAATTACACAGGGGAAAGGATAATGTACTGGGAACTATTCAGAAGAATCTGATTTGTGGTGAGGGGAGAGAGATAAAAGCTCATTTAGGAACGACATGAACATGCTGCGTAGGTAGCTGTTTATCAGTAAATATCTCCACTGAGATGAAGAAAAGCAGTAGGTTAATAAATTAAGTACTTCCTGGTATGGTTACTGTACTGGTAACTCCCCAAAAGAATCTGGATTGTGGTGATGGAACAGAGAAAAAAGCTCATTTGGGACCTGCACTTACGAAGGGGGCAGGCAGCTGTATATCAGGGAGTAAACCTTCTGAGAATAAAAACAGCTGGAGCTTGTTAAGGTAATTACACAGGGGAAAGGATAATGTACTGGGAACTACTCAGAAGAATCTGATTTGTGGTGAGGGGAGAGAGATAAAAGCTCATTTAGGAACGACATAAACATGCTGCGTAGGTAGCTGTTTATCAGTAAATATCTCCACTGAGATTAAGAAAAGCAGTAGCTTAATAAATTACGTACTTCCTGGTATGGTTACTGTACTGGTAACTCCCCAAAAGAATCTGGATTGTGGTGAGGGAACAGAGAAAAAAGCTCATTTAGGACCTGCACTTACGAAGGGTGTAGGCAGCTGTATATCAGGGAGTAAACCTTCTGAGAATAAAAACAGCTGGAGCTTGTTAAGGTAATTACACAGGGGAAAGGATAATGTACTGGGAACTCCTCAGAAGAATCTGATTTGTGGTGAGGGGAGAGAGATAAAAGCTCATTTAGGAACGACATGAACATGCTGCGTAGGTAGCTGTTTATCAGTAAATATCTCCACTGAGATTAAGAAATCAGTAGCTTAATAAATTAAGTACTTCCTGGTATGGTTACTGTACTGGTAACTCCCCAAAAGAATCTGGATTGTGGTGAGGGAACAGAGAAAAAAGCTCATTTAGGACCAGCACTTACGAAGGGGGTAGGCAGCTGTATATCAGGGAGTAAACATTCTGCGAATAAAAACAGCTGGAGCTTGTTAAGGTAATTACACAGGGGAAAGGATAATGTACTGGGAACTCCTCAGAAGAATCTGATTTGTGGTGAGGGGAGAGAGATAAAAGCTCATTTAGGAACGACATGAACATGCTGCGTAGGTAGCTGTTTATCAGTAAATATCCCCACTGAGATTAAGAAAAGCAGTAGCTTAATAAATTAAGTACTTCCTGGTATGGTTACTGTACTGGTAACTCCCCAAAAGAATCTGGAATGTGGTGAGGGAACAGAGAAAAAAGCTCATTTAGGACCTGCACTTATGAAGGGGTAGGCGACTGTATATCAGGGAGTAAAACTTCTGAGAATAAAAACAGCTGGAGCTTGTTAAGGTAATTACACAGGGGAAAGGATATTGTACTGGGAACTCCTCAGAAGAATCTGATTTGTGGTGAGGGGAGAGAGATAAAAGGCTCATTTATGTACGACATGAACATGCTGCGTAGGTAGCTGTTTATCAGTAAATATCTCCACTGAGATTAAGAAAAAGCAGTAGCTTAATAAATTAAGTACTTCCTGGTATGGTTACTGTACTGGTAACTCCCCAAAAGAATCTGATTGTGGTGAGGGAACAGAGAAAAAGCTCATTTAGGACCTGCACTTACGAAGGGGGTAGGCAGCTGTATATCAGGAGTAAACCTTCTGAGAATAAAAACCAGCTGGAGCTTGTTAAGGTAATTACACAGGGAAAGGATAATGTACTGGGAACTCCTCAGAAGAATCTGAATTGTGGTGAGGGGAGATAGATAAAGCTCATTAGGAACGACATGAACATGCTGCGTACGTAGCTGTTTATCAGTAAATATCTCCACTGAGATTAAGAAAAGAAGTAGCTTAATAAATTAAGTACTCTCCTAGTATAGTTACTGTACTGGTAACTCCCCAAAAGAATCTGGATTGTGGTGAGGGAACAGAGAAAAAAGCTCATTTAGGACCTGCACTTATGCAGGGGGTAGGCAGCTGTATATCAGGGAGTAAACCTTCTGAGAATAAAAACAGCTGGAGCTTGTTAAGGTAATTACACAGGGGAAATTATAAAGGACTGGGAACTCCTCAGAAGAATCTGATTTGTGGAGAGGGGAGAGAGATAAAGCTCATTTAGGAACGACATGAACATGCTGCATAGGTAGTTGTTTATCAGTAAAAATCTCCACTGAGATTAAGAAAAGCAGTAGCTTAATAAAATTAAGTACTTCCTTGTATGGTTACTCTACTGGTAACTCCCCAAAAGAATCTGGATTGTGGTGAGGGAACAGAGAAAATAGCTCATTTTGGACCTGCACTTACGAAGGGGTAGGCAGCTGTAATCAGGGAGTAAACCTTCGGAGAATAAAAACAGCTGATCTTGTTAAGGTAATTACACAGGGGAAAGATAATGTACTGGGAACTATTCAGAAGAATCTGATTTGTGGTGAGGGGAGAGAGATAAAAGCTCATTTAGGAACGACATGAACATGCTGCGTAGGTAGCTGTTTATCAGTAAATATCTCCACTGAGATGAAGAAAGCAGTAGGTAATAAATTAAGTACTTCCTGGTATGGTTACTGTACTGGTAACTCCCCAAAAGAATCTGGATTGTGGTGATGGAACAGAGAAAAAAGCTCATTTGGGACCTGCACTTACGAAGGGGGCAGCAGCTGTATATCAGGGAGTAAACCTTCTGAGAATAAAAACAGCTGGAGCTTGTTAAGGTAATTACACAGGGGAAAGGATAATGTACTGGGAACTCCTCAGAAGAATCTGATTTGTGGTGAGGGGAGAGAGATAAAAGCTCATTTAGGAACGACATGAACATGCTGCGTAGGTAGCTGTTTATCAGTAAATATCTCCACTGAGATTAAGAAAAGCAGTAGCTTAATAAATTACGTACTTCCTGGTATGGTTACTGTACTGGTAACTCCCCAAAAGAATCTGGATTGTGGTGAGGGAACAGAGAAAAAAGCTCATTTAGGACCTGCACTTACGAAGGGTGTAGGCAGCTGTATATCAGGGAGTAAACCTTCTGAGAATAAAAACAGCTGGAGCTTGTTATGGTAATTACACAGGGGAAAGGATAATGTACTGGGAACTCCTCAGAAGAATCTGATTTGTGGTGAGGGGAGAGAGATAAAAGCTCATTTAGGAACGACATGAACATGCTGCGTTGGTAGCTGTTTATCAGTAAATATCTCCACTGAGATTAAGAAAATCAGTAGCTTAATAAATTAAGTACTTCCTGGTATGGTTACTGTACTGGTAACTCCCCAAAAGAATCTGGATTGTGGTGAGGGAACAGAGAAAAAAGCTCATTTAGGACCAGCACTTACGAAGGGGGTAGGCAGCTGTATATCAGGGAGTAAACATTCTGCGAATAAAAACAGCTGGAGCTTGTTAAGGTAATTACACAGGGGAAAGGATAATGTACTGGGAACTCCTCAGAAGAATCTGATTTGTGGTGAGGGGAGAGAGATAAAAGCTCATTTATGTACGACATGAACATGCTGCGTAGGTAGCTGTTTATCAGTAAATATCTCCACTGAGATTAAGAAAAGCAGTAGCTTAATAAATTAAGTACTTCCTGGTATGGTTACTGTACTGGTAACTCCCCAAAAGAATCTGGATTGTGGTGAGGGAACAGAGAAAAAGCTCATTTAGGACCTGCACTTACGAAGGGGGTAGGCAGCTGTATATCAGGGAGTAAACCTTCTGAGAATAAAAACAGCTGGAGCTTGTTAAGGTAATTACACAGGGGAAGGATAATGTACCTGGAACTCCTCAGAAGAATCTGAATTGTGGTGAGGGGAGATAGATAAAAGCTCATTTAGGAACGACATGAACATGCCTGCGTACGTAGCTGTTTATCAGTAAATATCTCCACTGAGATTAAGAAAAGAAGTAGCTTAATAAATTAAGTACTTGCTGGTATAGTTACTGTACTGGTAACTCCCCAAAAGAATCTGGATTGTGGTGAGGGAACAGAGAAAAAGCTCATTTAGGACCTGCACTTACGAAGGGTGTAGGCAGCTGTATATCAGGGAGTAAACCTTCTGAGAATAAAAACAGCTGGAGCTTGTTAAGGTAATTACACAGGGGAAAGGATAATGTACTGGGAACTCCTCAGAAGAATCTGATTTGTGGTGAGGGGAGAGAGATAAAAGCTCATTTAGGAACGACATGAACATGCTGCGTAGGTAGCTGTTTATCAGTAAATATCTCCACTGAGATTAAGAAAATCAGTAGCTTAATAAATTAAGTACTTCCTGGTATGGTTACTGTACTGGTAACTCCCCAAAAGAATCTGGATTGTGGTGAGGGAACAGAGAAAAAAGCTCATTTAGGACCAGCACTTACGAAGGGGGTAGGCAGCTGTATATCAGGGAGTAAACATTCTGCGAATAAAAACAGCTGGAGCTTGTTAAGGTAATTACACAGGGGAAAGGATAATGTACTGGGAACTCCTCAGAAGAATCTGATTTGTGGTGAGGGGAGAGAGATAAAAGCTCATTTAGGAACGACATGAACATGCTGCGTAGGTAGCTGTTTATCAGTAAATATCCCCACTGAGATTAAGAAAAGCAGTAGCTTAATAAATTAAGTACTTCCTGGTATGGTTACTGTACTGGTAACTCCCCAAAAGAATCTGGATTGTGGTGAGGGAACAGAGAAAAAAGCTCATTTAGGACTGCACTTATGAAGGGGGTAGCAGCTGTATATCAGGGAGTAAAACTTCTGAGAATAAAAACAGCTGGAGCTTGTTAAGGTAATTACACAGGGGAAAGGATATTGTACTGGGAACTCCTCAGAAGATCTGATTTGTTATGAGGGGAGAGAGATAAAAGCTCATTTATGTACGACATGAACATGCTGCGTAGGTAGCTGTTTATCAGTAAATATCTCCACTGAGATTAAGAAAAGCAGTAGCTTAATAAATTAAGTACTTCCTGGTATGGTTACTGTACTGGTAACTCCCCAAAAGAATCTGGATTGTGGTGAGGGAACAGAGAAAAAGCTCATTTAGGACCTGCACTTACGAAGGGGGTAGGCAGCTGTATATCAGGAGTAAACCTTCTGAGAATAAAAACAGCTGGAGCTTGTTAAGGTAATTACACAGGGGAAAGGATAATGTACTGGGAACTCCTTAGAAGAATCTGAATTGTGGTGAGGGGAGATAGATAAAAGCTCATTTAGGAACGACATGAACATGCTGCGTACGTAGCTGTTTATCAGTAAATATCTCCACTGAGATTATGAAAAGAAGTAGCTTAATAAATTAAGTACTTCCTAGTATAGTTACTGTACTGGTAACTCCCCCAAAGAATCTGGATTGTGGTGAGGGAACAGAGAAAAAAGCTCATTTAGGACCTGCACTTATGCAGGGGGTAGGCAGCTGTATATCAGGGAGTAAACCTTCTGAGAATAAAAACAGCTGGAGCTTGTTAAGGTATTTACACAGGGGAAATTATAAAGGACTGGGAACTCCTCAGAAGAATCTGATTTGTGGAGAGGGGAGAGAGATAAAAGCTCATTTAGGAACGACATGAACATGCTGCATATGTAGTTGTTTATCAGTAAAAAATCTCCACTGAGATTAAGAAAAGCAGTAGCTTAATAATTAAGTACTTCCTTGTATGGTTACTCTACTGGTAACTCCCCAAAAGAATCTGGATTGTGGTGAGGGAAACAGAGAAAATAGCTCATTTAGGACCTGCACTTACGAAGGGGTAGGGCAGCTGTAATCAGGGAGTAAACCTTCGGAGAATAAAAACAGCTGGATCTTGTTAAGGTAATTACACAGGGGAAAGGATAATGTACTGGGAACTATTCAGAAGAATCTGATTTGTGGTGAGGGGAGAGAGATAAAAGCTCATTTAGGAACGACATGAACATGCTGAGTAGGTAGCTGTTTATCAGTAAATATCTCCACTGAGATGAAGAAAAGCAGTAGGTTAATAAATTAAGTACTTCCTGGTATGGTTACTGTACTGGTAACTCCCCAAAAGAATCTGGATTGTGGTGATGGAACAGAGAAAAAAGCTCATTTGTGACCTGCACTTACGAAGGGGGCAGGCAGCTGTATATCAGGGAGTAAACCTTCTGAGATAAAAACAGCTGGAGCTTGTTAAGGTAATTACACAGGGGAAAGGATAATGTACTGGGAACTCCTCAGAAGAATCTGATTGTGGTGAGGGGAGAGAGATAAAAGCTCATTTATGTACGACATGAACATGCTGCGTAGGTAGCTGTTTATCAGTAAATATCTCCACTGAGATTAAGAAAAGCAGTAGCTTAATAAATTAAGTACTTCCTGGTATGGTTACTGTACTGGTAACTCCCCAAAAGAATCTGGATTGTGGTGATGGAACAGAGAAAAAGCTCATTTAGGACCTGCACTTACGAAGGGGGTAGGCAGCTGTATATCAGGGAGTAAACCTTCTGAGAATAAAAACAGCTGGAGCTTGTTAAGGTAATTACACAGGGGAAAGGATAATGTACTGGGAACTCCTCAGAAGAATCTGAATTGTGGTGAGGGGAGATAGAAAAAAGCTCATTTAGGAACGACATGAACATGCTGCATACGTAGCTGTTTATCAGTAAATATCTCCACTGAGATTAAGAAAAGAAGTAGCTTAATAAATTAAGTACTTGCTGGTATAGTTACTGTACTGGTAACTCCCCAAAAGAATCTGGATTGTGGTGAGGGAACAGAGAAAAAAGCTCATTTAGGACCTGCACTTATGCAGGGGGTAGGCAGCTGTATATCAGGGAGTAAACCTTCTGAGAATAAAACAGCTGCAGCTTGTTAAGGTAATTACACAGGGGAAATTATAAAGGACTGGGAACTCCTCAGAAGAATCTGATATGTGGAGAGGGAGAGAGATAAAAGCTCATTTAGGAACGACATGAACATGCTGCATAGGTAGTTGTTTATCAGTAAAAATCTCACTGAGATTAAGAAAAGCAGTAGCTTAATAAATTAAGTACTTCCTTGTATGGTTACTCTACTGGTAACTCCCCAAAAGAATCTGGATTGTGGTGAGGGAACAGAGAAAATAGCTCATTTAGGACCTGCACTTACGAAGGGGTAGGCAGCTGTAATCAGGGAGTAAACCTTCGGAGAATAAAAACAGCTGGATCTTGTTAAGGTAATTACACAGGGAAAGGATAATGTACTGGGAACTCCTCAGAAGAATCTGATTTGTGGTGAGGGGAGAGAGATAAAAGCTCATTTAGGAACGACATGAACATACTGCGTAGGTAGCTGTTTATCAGTAAATATCTCCACTGAGATGAAGAAAAAGCAGTAGGTTAATAAATTAAGTACTTCCTGGTATGTTTACTGTACTGGTAACTCACCAAAAGAATCTGGATTGTGGTGAGGGAACAGAGAAAAAAGCTCATGTAGGACCTGCACTTACGAAGGGGGTAGGCAGCTGTATATCAGGGAGTAAACCTTCTGAGAATAAAAACAGCTGGAGCTTGTTAAGGTAATTACACAGGGGAAAGGATAATGTACTGGAACTCCTCAGAAGTATCTGATTTGTGGTGAGGGGATTGAGATAAAAGCTCATTTAGGAACGACATGAACATGCTGCGTAGGTAGCTGTTTATCAGTAAATATCTCCACTGAGATTAAGAAAAGCAGTAGCTTAATAAATTAAGTACTTCCTGGTATGGTTACTGTACTGGTAACTCCCAAAAGAATCTGGATTTTGGTGTGGGAACAGAGAAAAAAGCTCATTTAGGACCTGCACTTACGAAGGGGGTAGGCAGCTGTATATCAGGGAGTAAACCTTCTGAGAATAAAAATAGCTGGAGCTTGTTAAGGTAATTACACAGGGGAAAGGATAATGTACTGGGAACTCCTCAGAAGAATCTGATTTGTGGTGAGGGGAGAGAGATAAAAGCTCATTGATGAACGACATGAACATGCTGCGTAGGTAGCTGTTTATCAGTAAATATCTCCACTGAGATTAAGAAAAGCAGTAGCTTAATAAATTAAGTACTTCCTGGTATGGTTACTGTACTGGTAACTCCCCAAGAGAATCTGGATTGTGGTGAGGGAACAGAGAAAAAAGCTCATTTAGGACCTACACTTACGAAGGGGGTAGGCAGCTGTATATCAGGGGGTAAACCTTCTGAGAATAAAAACAGCTGGAGCTTGTTAAGGTAATTACAGAGGGGAAAGGATAATGTACTGGGAACTCCTCAGAAGAATCTGATTCGTGGTGAGGGGAGAGAGATAAAAGCTCATTTAGGAACGACATGAACATGCTGCGTAGGTAGCTGTTTATCAGTAAATATCTCCACTGAGATTAAGAAAAGCAGTAGCTTAATAAATTAAGTACTTCCTGGTATGGTTACTGTACTGGTAACTCCCAAAAAGAATCTGGATTGTGGTGAGGGAACAGAGAAAAAAGCTCAATTAGGACCTGCACTTACGAAGGGGGTAGGCAGCTGTATATCAGGGAGTAAACCTTCTGAGAAAAAAACAGCTGGATCTGTTAAGGTAATTACACAGGGGAAAGGATAATGTACTGGGAACTCCTCAGAAGAATCTGATTTGTGGTGAGGGGAGAGATATAAAAGCTCATTTAGGAACGACATGAACATGCTGCTTAGGTACTATTAATCAGTAAATATCTCCACTGAGATTAAGAAAAGCAGTAGCTTAAGAAATTAAGTACTTCCT
The DNA here is from genome assembly GCF_023159225.1 of Perognathus longimembris pacificus. Classification (NCBI taxonomy): domain Eukaryota; kingdom Metazoa; phylum Chordata; class Mammalia; order Rodentia; family Heteromyidae; genus Perognathus; species Perognathus longimembris. The sequence continues at coordinate 21,724 of NW_025957382.1, read as the reverse complement.
GGTATGGTTACTGTACTGGTAACTCCCCAAAAGAATCTGGATTGTGGTGAGGGAACAGAGAAAAAAGCTCATTTAGGACCTGCACTTACGAAGGGGTTAGGCAGCTGTATATCAGGAGTAAACCTTCTGAGAATAAAAACAGCTGGAGCTTGTTAAGGTAATTACACAGGGGAAAGGATAATGTACTGGGAACTCCTCAGGAGAATCTGATTTGTGGTGAGGGGGAGAGAGATAAAAGCTCATTTAGAAACGACATGAACATGCTGCGTAGGTAGCTGTTTATCAGTAAATATCTCCACTGAGATTAAGAAAAGCAGTAGCTTAATAAATTAAGTACTTCCTTGTATGGTTTACTGTACTGGTAACTCCCCAAAAGAATCTGGATTGCGGTGAGGGAACAGAGAAAAAAGCTCATTTAGGACTGCATTTAACGAAGGGGGTAGGCAGCGGTATATCAGGGAGTAAACCTTCTGAGAATCAAAACAGCTGGAGCTTGTTAAGGTAATTACACAGGGGAAAGGATAATGTACTGGGAACTCCTCAGAAGAATCTGATTTGTGGTGAGGGCAGAGAGATAAAACCGCATTTAGGAACGACATGAACATGCTGCGTAGGTAGCTCTTTATCAGTAAATATCTCCACTGAGATTAGAAAAGCAGTAGCTTAATAAATTAAGTACTTCCTGGTATGGTTACTGTACTGGTAACTCCCCAAAAGAATCTGGATTGTGGTAAAGGAACAGAGAAAAATGCTCATTTAGGACCTGCACTTACGAAGGGGGTAGGCAGCCGTATATCAGGGATTAAACCTTCTGAGAATAAAAACAGCTGGAGTTTGTTAAGGTAATTACACAGGGGAAATGATAATGTACTGGGAACTCCTCAGAAGAATCTGAATGGTGGTGAGGGGGAGAGAGATAAAAGCTCATTTAGGAACGACATGAACATGCTGCGTAGGTAGCTGTTTCTCAGTACATATCTCCACTGAGATTAAGAAAAGCAGTAGCTTAATAAATTAAGTACTTCCTGGTAATGTTACTGTACTGGTAACTCCCCAAAGAATCTGGATTGTGGTGAGGGAACAGAGAAAAAAGCTCATTTAGGACCTGCACTTACGAAGGGGGTAGGCAGCTGTATATCAGGGAGTAAACCTTCTGAGAATAAAAACAGCTGGAGCTTGTTAAGGTAATTACACAGGGGAAAGGATAATGTACTGGGAACTCCTCAGAAGCATCTGATTTGTGGTGAGGGGAGAGAGATAAAAGCTCATTTAGGAACGACATGAACATGCTGCGTAGGTAGCTGTTTATCAGTTAAATATCTCCACTGAGATTAAGAAAAGCAGTAGTTTAATAAATTAAGTAATTCTGGTATGGTTACTGTACTGGTAACTCCCCAAAAGTATCTGGATTGTGGTGAGGGAAGAGAGAACAAAGCTCATTTAGGACCTGCACTTACGAAGGGGGTAGGCAGCGGTATATCAGGGAGTAAACCTTCTGAGAAAAAAAACAGCTGGAGCTTGTTAAGGTAATTACACAGGGGAAAGGATAATGTACTGGGAACTCCTCAGAAGAATCTGATTTGTGGGGAGGGGAGAGAGAAAAAAGCTCATTTAGGACCTGCACTTACGAAGGGGGTAGGCAGCTGTATATCAGGGAGTATACCTTCTGAGAATAAAAACAGCTGGAGCTTGTTAAGGTAATTACACAGGGGAAAGGATAATGTACTGGGAACTCCTCAGAAGAATCTGATTTGTGGTGAGGGGAGAGAGATAAAAGCTCATTTACGACCTGCCCTTACGAAGGGGGTAGGCAGCTGTATATCAGGGAGCATACCTTCTGAGAATAAAAACAGCTGGAGCTTGTTAAGGTAATTACACAGTGGAAAGGATAATGTACTGGGAACTCCTCAGAAGAATCTCATTTGTGGTGAGGGGAGAGAGATAAAAGCTCATTTACGACCTGCCCTTACGAAGGGGGTAGGCAGCTGTATATCAGGGAGTATACCTTCTGAGAATAAAAACAGCTGGAGCTTGTTAAGGTAATTACACAGGGGAAAGGATAATGTACTGGGAATTCCTCAGAAGAATCTGATTTGTGGTGAGGGGGAGAGAGATAAAAGCTCATTTAGGAACGACATGAACATGCTGCGTAGGTTAGCTGTTTATCAGTAAATATCTCCACTGAGATTAAGAAAAGCAGTAGCTTAATAAATTAAGTACTTCCTGGTATGGTTACTGTACTGGTAACTCCCCAAAAGAATCTGGATTGTGGTGAGGGAACAGAGAAAAAAGCTCATTTAGGACCTGCACTTACGAAGGGGGGTAGGCAGCTGTATATCAGGGAGTAAAGCTTCTGAGAATAAAAACAGCTGCAGCTTGTTAAGATAATTACACAGGGGAAAGGATAATGTACTGGGAACTCCTCAGAAGAATCTGATTGTGGTGAGGGGAGAGAGATAAAAGCTCATTTAGGAACGACATGAACATGCTGCGTAGGTAGCTGTTTATGAGTAAATATCTCCACTGAGATTAAGAAAAGCAGTAGCTTAATAAATTAAGTACTTCCTGGTATGGTTACTGTACTGGTAACTCCCCAAAAGAATCTGGATTGTGTTGAGGGAACAGAGAAAAAAGCTCATTTAGGACCTGCACTTACGAAGGGGTTAGGCAGCTGTATATCAGGGAGTAAACCTTCTGAGAATAAAAACAGCTGGAGCTTGTTAAGGTTATTACACAGGGGAAAGGATAATGTACTGGGAATCCTCAGAAGAATCTGATTTGTGGTGAGGGGGGAGAGAGATAAAAGCTCATTTAGGAACGACATGAACATGCTGCGTAGGTAGCTGTTTATCAGTAAATATCTCCACTGAGATTAAGAAAAGCAGTAGCTTAATAAATTAAGTACTTCCTGGTATGGTTACTGTACTGGTAACTCCCCAAAAGAATCTGGATTTTGGTGAGGGAACAGAGAAAAAAGCTCATTTAGGACCTACACTTACGAAGGGGGTAGGCAGCTGTATATCAGTGAGTAAACCTTCTGAGAATAAAAACAGCTGGAGCTTGTTAAGGTAATTACACAGGGGAAAGGATAATGTACTGGGAACTCCTCAGAAGATTCTGATTTGTGGTGAGGGGAGAGAGATAAAAGCTCATTTAGGAACGACATGAACATGCTGCGTAGGTAGCTGTTTATCAGTAAATATCTCCACTGAGATTAAGAAAAGCAGTAGCTTAATAAATTAAGTACTTCCTGGTATGGTTACTGTACTGGTAACTCCCCAAAAGAATCTGGATTGTGGTGAGGGAACAGAGAAAAAAGCTCATTTAGGACCTGCACTTACGAAGGGGGTAGGCAGCTGTATATCAGGGAGTAAAGCTTCTGAGAATAAAAACAGCTGCATCTTGTTAAGGTAATTACACAGGGGAAAGGATAATGTACTGGGAACTCCTCAGAAGAATCTGATTTGTGGTGAGGGCAGAGAGATAAAACCGCATTTAGGAACGACATGAACATGCTGCGTAGGTAGCTCTTTATCAGTAAATATCTCCACTGAGATTAAGAAAAGCAGTAGCTTAATAAATTAAGTACTTCCTGGTATGGTTACTGTACTGGTAACTCCCCAAAAGAATCTGGATTGTGGTAAAGGAAACAGAGAAAAATGCTCATTTAGGACCTGCACTTACGAAGGGGGTAGGCAGCCGTATATCAGGGATTAAACCTTCTGAGAATAAAAACAGCTGGAGTTTGTTAAGGTAATTACACAGGGGAAATGATAATGTACTGGGAACTCCTCAGAAGAATCTGAATGGTGGTGAGGGGAGAGAGATAAAAGCTCATTTAGGAACGACATGAACATGCTGCGTAGGTAGCTGTTTCTCAGTACATATCTCCACTGAGATTAAGAAAAGCAGTAGCTTAATAAATTAAGTACTTCCTGGTATTGTTACTGTACTGGTAACTCCCCAAAGAATCTGGATTGTGGTGAGGGAACAGAGAAAAAAGCTCATTTAGGACCTGCACTTACGAAGGGGGTAGGCAGCTGTATATCAGGGAGTAAACCTTCTGAGAATAAAAACAGCTGGAGCTTGTTAAGGTAATTACACAGGGGAAAGGATAATGTACTGGGAACTCCTCAGAAGAATCTGATTTGTGGTGAGGGGTGAGAGAGATAAAGCTCATTTAGGAACGACATGAACATGCTGCGTAGGTAGCTGTTTATCAGTAAATATCTCCACTGAGATTAAGAAAAGCAGTAGTTTAATAAATTAAGTAATTCCTGGTATGGTTACTGTACTGGTAACTCCCCAAAAGTATCTGGATTGTGGTGAGGGAAGAGAGAACAAAGCTCATTTAGGACCTGCACTTACGTAGGGGGTAGGCAGCGGTATATCAGGGAGTAAACCTTCTGAGAAAAAAAACAGCTGGAGCTTGTTAAGGTAATTACACAGGGGGGAAAGGATAATGTACTGGGAACTCCTCAGAAGAATCTGATTTGTGGGGAGGGGAGAGAGAAAAAAGCTCATTTAGGACCTGCACTTACGAAGGGGGTAGGCAGCTGTATATCAGGGAGTATACCTTCTGAGAATAAAAACAGCTGGAGCTTGTTAAGGTAATTACACAGGGGAAAGGATAATGTACTGGGAACTCCTCAGAAGAATCTGATTTGTGGTGAGGGGAGAGAGATAAAAGCTCATTTACGACCTGCCCTTACGAAGGGGGTAGGCAGCTGTATATCAGGGAGCATACCTTCTGAGAATAAAAACAGCTGGAGCTGTTAAGGTAATTACACAGTGGAAAGGATAATGTACTGGGAACTCCTCAGAAGAATCTCATTTGTGGTAGGGGAGAGAGATAAAAGCTCATTTACGACCTGCCCTTACGAAGGGGGTAGGCAGCTGTATATCAGGAGTATACCTTCTGAGAATAAAAACAGCTGGAGCTTGTTAAGGTAATTACACAGGGGAAAGGATAATGTACTGGGAATTCCTCAGAAGAATCTGATTTGTGGTGAGGGGAGAGAGATAAAAGCTCATTTAGGAACGACATGAACATGCTGCGTAGGTAGCTGTTTATCAGTAAATATCTCCACTGAGATTAAGAAAAGCAGTAGCTTAATAAATTAAGTACTTCCTGGTATGGTTACTGTACTGGTAACTCCCCAAAAGAATCTGGATTGTGGTGAGGGAACAGAGAAAAAAGCTCATTTAGGACCTGCACTTACGAAGGGGGTAGGCAGCTGTATATCAGGGAGTAATGCTTCTGAGAATAAAAACAGCTGCAGCTTGTTAAGATAATTACACAGGGGAAAGGATAATGTACTGGGAACTCCTCAGAAGAATCTGATTTGTGGTGAGGGGAGAGAGATAAAAGCTCATTTAGGAACGACATGAACATGCTGCGTAGGTAGCTGTTTATGAGTAAATATCTCCACTGAGATTAAGAAAAGCAGTAGCTTAATAAATTAAGTAGTTCCTGGTATGGTTACTGTACTGGTAACTCCCCAAAAGAATCTGATTGTGTTGAGGGAACAGAGAAAAAAGCTCATTTAGGACCTGCACTTACGAAGGGGATTAGGCAGCTGTATATCAGGGAGTATAACCTTCTGAGAATAAAAACAGCTGGAGCTTGTTAAGGTTATTACACAGGGGAAAGGATAATGTACTGGGAATTCCTCAGAAGAATCTGATTTGTGGTGAGGGGAGAGAGATAAAAGCTCATTTAGGAACGACATGAACATGCTGCGTAGGTAGCTGTTTATCAGTAAATATCTCCACTGAGATTAAGAAAAGCAGTAGCTTTAATAAATTAAGTACTTCCTGGTATGGTTACTGTACTGGTAACTCCCAAAAGAATCTGGATTTTGGTGAGGGAACAGAGAAAAAAGCTCATTTAGGACCTACACTTACGAAGGGGGTAGGCAGCTGTATATCAGTGAGTAAACCTTCTGAGAATAAAAACAGCTGGAGCTTGTTAAGGTAATTACACAGGGGAAAGGATAATGTACTGGGAACTCCTCAGAAGATTCTGATTTGTGGTGAGGGGGAGAGAGATAAAAGCTCATTTAGGAACGACATGAACATGCTGCGTAGGTAGCTGTTTATCAGTAAATATCTCCACTGAGATTAAGAAAAGCAGTAGCTTAATAAATTAAGTACTTCCTGGTATGGTTACTGTACTGGTAACTCCCCAAAAGAATCTGGATTGTGGTGAGGGAACAGAGAAAAAAGCTCATTTAGGACCTGCACTTACGAAGGGGGTAGGCAGCTGTATATCAGGGAGTAAAGCTTCTGAGAATAAAAACAGCTGCATCTTGTTAAGGTAATTACACAGGGGAAAGGATAATGTACTGGGAACTCCTCAGAAGAATCTGATTTGTGGTGAGGGGAGAGAGATAAAAGCTCATTTAGGAACGACATGAACATGCTGCGTATGTAGCTGTTTTTCAGTAAATATCTCCACTGAGATTAAGAAAAGCAGTAGCTTAATAAATTAAGTACTTCCTGGTATGGTTACTGTACTGGTAACTCCCCAAAAGAATCTGGATTGTGGTGAGGGAACAGAGAAAAAAGCTCATTTAGGACCTGCACTTACGAAGGGGGTAGGCAGCTGTCTATCAGGGAGTAAAGCTTCTGAGAATAAAAACAGCTGCAGCTTGTTAAGGTAATTACACAGGGGAAAGGACAATGTACTGGGAACTCCTCAGAAGAATCTGATTTGTGGTGAGGGGAGAGAGATAAAAGCTCATTTAGGAACGACATGAACATGCTGCGTAGGTAGCTGTTTATCAGTATAATATCTCCACTGAGATTAAGAAAAGCAGTAGCTTAATAAATTAAGTACTTCCTGGTATGGTTACTGTACTGGTAACTCCCCAAAAGAATCTGGATTGTGGTGAGGGAACAGAGAAAAAAGCTCATTTAGGACCTGCACTTACGAAGGGGGTAGGCAGCTGTATATCAGGGAGTAAACCTTCTGAGAATAAAAACAGTTGGAGCTTGTTAAGGTAATTACACAGGGGAAAGGATAATGTACTGGGAACTCCTCAGAAGAATCTGATTTGTGGTGAGGGGAGAGAGATAAAAGCTCATTTAGGAACGACATGAACATGCGGCGTAGGTAGCTGTTTATCAGTAAATATCTCCACTGATATTAAGAAAAGCAGTAGCTTAATAAATAAGTACTTCCTGGTATGGTTACTGTACTGGTAACTCCCCAAAAGAATCTGGATTGTGGTGAGGGAACAGAGAAAAAAGCTCATTTAGGACCTGCACTTACGAAGGGGGTAGGCAGCTGTATATCAGGGAGAAAAGCTTCTGAGAATAAAAACAGCTGGAGCTTGTTAAGGTAATTACACAGGGGAAAGGATAATGTACTGGGAACTCCTCAGAAGAATCTAATTTGTGGTGAGGGGAGAGAGATAAAAGCTCATTTAGGAACGACATGAACATGCTGCGTAGGTAGCTGTTTATCAGTAAATATCTCCACTGAGATTAAGAAAAGCAGTAGCTTAATAAATTAAGTACTTCCTGGTATGGTTACTGTACTGGTAACTCCCCAAAAGAATCTGGATTGTAGTGAGGGAACAGAGAAAAAAGCTCATTTAGGACCTGCACTTACGATGGGGGTAGGCAGCTGTATATCAGGGAGTAAACCTTCTGAGAATAAAAACAGCTGGAGCTTGTTAAGGTAATTACACAGGAGAAAGGATAAAGTACTGGGAACTCCTCAGAAGAATCTGATTTGTGGTGAGGGGAGAGAGATAAAAGCTCATTTAGGAACGACATGAACATGCTGCGTAGGTAGCTGTTTATCAGTAAATATCCCACTGAGCTTAGAAAAGCAGTAGCTTAATAAATTAAGTACTTCCTGGTATGGTTACTGTACTGGTAACTCCCCAAAAGAATCTGGATTGTGGTGAGGGAACAGAGAAAAAAGCTCATTCAGGACCTGCACTTACGAAGGGGGTAGGCAGCTGTATATCAGGGAGTAAAGCTTCTGAGAATAAAAACAGCTGCAGTTTGTTAAGGTAATTACACAGGGGAAAGGATAATGTACTGGGAACTCCTCAGAAGAATCTGATTTGTGGTGAGGGGAGAGAGATAAAAGCTCATTTAGGAACGACATGAACATGCTGCGTAGGTAGCTGTTTATCAGTAAATATCTCCACTGAGATTAAGAAAAGCAGTAGCTTAATAAATTAAGTACTTCCTGGTATGGTTACTGTACTGGTAACTCCCCAAAAGAATCTGGATTGTGGTGAGGGAACAGAGAAAAAAGCTCATTTAGGACCTCACTTACGAAGGGGTTAGGCAGCTGTATATCAGGGACTAAACCTTCTGAGAATAAAAACAGCTGGAGCTTGTTAAGGTAATTACACAGGGGAAAGGATAATGTACTGGGAACTCCTCAGAAGAATCTGATTTGTGGTGAGGAGAGAGAGATAAAAGCTCATTTAGGAACGACATGAACATGCTACTTAGGTAGCTGTTTATCAGTAAATATCTCCACTGTGATTAAGAAAAGCAGTAGGTTAATAAATTAAGTACTTCCTGGTATGGTTACTGTACTGGTAACACCCCAAAAGAATCTGCATTGTGGTGAGGGAACAGAGAATAAAGCTCATTTAGGACCTTCACTTACGAAGAGGGTAGGCAGCTGTATATCAGGGAGTAAACATTCTGAGAATAAAAACAGCTGGAGCTTGTTAAGGTAATTACACAGGGGAAAGGATAATGTACTGGGAACTCCTCAGAAGAATCTGATTTGTGGTGAGGGGAGAGAGATAAAAAGCTCATTTAGGAACGACATGAACATGCTGCGTAGGTAGCTGTTTATCAGTAAATATCTCCACTGAGATTAAGAAAAGCAGTAGCTTAATAAATTAAGTACTTCCTGGTATGGTTACTGTACTGGTAACTCCCCAAAAGAATCTGGATTGTGGTGAGGGAACAGAGAAAAAAGCTCATTTAGGACCTGCACTTACGAAGGGGGTAGGCAGCTGTATATCAGGGAGGAAACCTTCTGAGAATAAAAACAGCTGCAGCTTGTTAAGGTAATTACACAGGGGAAAGGATAATGTACTGGGAACTCCTCAGAAGAATCTGATTTGTGGTGAGGGGATAGAGATAAAAGCTCATTTAGGAACGACATGAACATGCTGCGTAGGTAGCAGTTTATCAGTAAATATCTCCACTGAGATTAAGAAAAGCAGTAGGTTAATAAATTAAGTACTTCCTTGTATGGTTACTGTACTGGTAACTCCCCAAAAGAATCTGGATTGTGGTGAGGGAACAGAGAAAAAAGCTCATTTAGGACCTGCACTTACGAAGGGGGTAGGCAGCTGTATATCAGGGAGTATACCTTCTGAGAATAAAAACAGTTGGAGCTTGTTAAGGTAATTACACAGGGGAAAGGATAATGTACTGGGAACTCCTCAGAAGAATCTGATTTGTGGTGAGGGGAGAGAGATAAAAGCTCATTTAGGAACGACATGAACATGCTGCATAGGTAGCTGTTTATCAGTAAATATCTCCACTGAGATTAAGAAAAGCAGTAGCTTAATAAATTAAGTACTTCCTGCTATGGTTACTGTACTGGTAACTCCCCAAAAGAATCTGGATTGTCGTGAGGGAACAGAGAAAAAAGCTCATTTAGGACCTGCACTTACGAAGGGGGTAGGCAGCTGTATATCAGGGAGTAAACCTTCTGAGAATAAAAACAGCTGGAGCTTGTTAAGGTAATTACACAGGGGAAAGGATAATGTACTGGGAACTCCTCAGAAGAATCTGATTTGTGGTGAGGGGGAGAGAGATAAAAGCTCATTTAGGAACGACATGAACATGCTGCGTAGGTAGCTGTTTATCAGTAAATATCTCCACTGAGATTAAGAAAAGCAGTAGCTTAATAAATTAAGTACTTCCTGGTATGGTTACTGTACTGGTAACTCCCCAAAAGAATCTGGATTGTGGTGAGGGAACAGAGAAAAAAGCTCATTTAGGACCTGCACTTACGAAGGGGGTAGGCAGCTGTATATCAGGGAGTAAACCTTCTGAGAATAAAAACAGCTGGAGCTTGTTAAGGTAATTACACAGGGGAAAGGATAATGTACTGGGAACTCCTCAGAAGAATCTGATTTGTGGTGAGGGGAGAGAGATTAAAGCTCATTTAGGAACGACATGAACATGCTACTTAGGTAGCTGTTTATCAGTAAATATCTCCACTGAGATTAAGAAAAGCAGTAGGTTAATAAATTAAGTACTTCCTGGTATGGTTACTGTACTGGTAACACCCCAAAAGAATCTGGATTGTGGTGAGGGAACAGAGAATAAAGCTCATTTAGGACCTGCACTTACGAAGGGGGTAGGCAGCTGTATATCAGGGAGTAAACCTTCTGAGAATAAAAACAGCTGGAGCTTGTTAAGGTAATTACACAGGGGAAAGGATAATGTACTGGGAACTCCTCAGAAGAATCTGATTTGTGGTGAGGGGGAGAGAGATAAAAGCTCATTTATGAACGACATGAACATGCTGCGTAGGTAGCTGTTTATCAGTAAATATCTCCACTGAGATTTAGAAAATCAGTAGCTTAATAAATTAAGTACTTACTGGTATGGTTTACTGTACTGGTAGCTCCCCAAAAGAATCTGGATTGTGGTGAGGGAACAGAGAAAAAAGCTCATTTAGGACCTGCACTTACGAAGGGGGTAGGCAGCTGTATATCAGGGACTAAACCTTCTGAGAATAAAAACAGCTGCAGCTTGTTAAGGTAATTACACAGGGGAAAGGATAATGTACTGGGAATTCCTCAGAAGAATCTGATTTGTGGTGAGGGGAGAGAGGATAAAAGCTCATTTAGGAACGACATGAACATGCTGCGTAGGTAGCTGTTTATCAGTAAATATCTCCACTGAGATTAAGAAAAGCAGTAGCTTAATAAATTAAGTACTTCCTGGTATGGTTACTGTACTGGTAACTCCCCAAAAGAATCAGGATTGTGGTGAGGGAACAGAGAAAAAAGCTCATTTAGGACCTGCACTTAAGAAGGGGATAGGCAGCAGTATATCAGGGACTAAACCTTCTGAGAATAAAAACAGCTGGAGCTTGTTAACGTAATTACACAGGGGAAAGGATAATGTACTGGGAACTCCTCAGAAGAATCTGATTTGTGGTGAGGGGAGAGAGATAAAAGCTCATTTAGGAACGACATGAACATGCTACTTAGGTAGCTGTTTATCAGTAAATATCTCCACTGAGATTAAGAAAAGCAGTAGGTTAATAAATTAAGTAATTCCTGGTATGATTACTGTACTGGTAACACCCCAAAAGAATCTGGATTGTGGTGAGGGAACAGAGAAAAAAGCTCATTTAGGACCTTCACTTACGAAGGGGGTAGGCAGCTGTATATCAGGGAGTAAACCTTCTGAGAATAAAAACAGCCTGAGCTTGTTAAGGTAATTACACAGGGGAAAGGATAATGTACTGGGAACTCCTCAGAAGAATCTGATTTGTGGTGAGGGGAGAGAGATAAAAGCTCATTTAGGAACGACATGAACATGCTGCGTAGGTAGCTGTTTATCAGTAAATATCTCCACTGAGATTAAGAAAAGCAGTAGCTTAATAAATTAAGTACTTCCTGGTATGGTTTACTGTACTGGTAACTCCCCAAAAGAATCTGGATTGTGGTGAGGGAACAGAGAAAAAAGCTCATTTAGGACCTGCACTTACGAAGGGGGTAGGCAGCTGTATATCAGGGAGGAAACCTTCTGAGAATAAAAACAGCTGCAGCTTGTTAAGGTAATTACACAGGGGAAAGGATAATGTACTGGGAACTCCTCAGAAGAATCTGATTTGTGGTGAGGGGATAGAGATAAAAGCTCATTTAGGAACGACATGAACATGCTGCGTAGGTAGCAGTTTATCAGTAAATATCTCCACTGAGATTAAGAAAGCAGTAGGTTAATAAATTAAGTACTTCCTTGTATGGTTACTGTACTGGTAACTCCCCAAAAGAATCTGGATTGTGGTGAGGGAACAAAGAAAAAAGCTCATTTAGGACCTGCACTTACGAAGGGGGTAGGCAGCTGTATATCAGGGAGTATACCTTCTGAGAATAAAAACAGTTGGAGCTTGTTAAGGTAATTACACAGGGGAAAGGATAATGTACTGGGAACTCCTCAGAAGAATCTGATTTGTGGTGAGGGGAGAGAGATAAAAGCTCATTTAGGAACGACATGAACATGCTGCATAGGTAGCTGTTTATCAGTAAATATCTCCACTGAGATTAAGAAAAGCAGTAGCTTAATAAATTAAGTACTTCCTGCTATGGTTACTGTACTGGTAACTCCCCAAAAGAATCTGGATTGTCGTGAGGGAACAGAGAAAAAAGCTCATTTAGGACCTGCACTTACGAAGGGGGGTAGGCAGCTGTATATCAGGGAGTAAACCTTCTGAGAATAAAAACAGCTGGAGCTTGTTAAGGTAATTACACAGGGGAAAGGATAATGTACTGGGAACTCCTCAGAAGAATCTGATTTGTGGTGAGGGGAGAGAGAATAAAAGCTCATTTAGGAACGACATGAACATGCTGCGTAGGTAGCTGTTTATCAGTAAATATCTCCACTGAGATTAAGAAAAGCAGTAGCTTAATAAATTAAGTACTTCCTGGTATGGTTACTGTACTGGTAACTCCCCAAAAGAATCTGGATTGTGGTGAGGGAACAGAGAAAAAAGCTCATTAGGACCTGCACTTACGAAGGGGGTAGGCAGCTGTATATCAGGGAGTAAACCTTCTGAGAATAAAAACAGCTGGAGCTTGTTAAGGTAATTACACAGGGGAAAGGATAATGTACTGGGAACTCCTCAGAAGAATCTGATTTGTGGTGAGGGGAGAGAGATTAAAGCTCATTTAGGAACGACATGAACATGCTACTTAGGTAGCTGTTTATCAGTAAATATCTCCACTGAGATTAAGAAAAGCAGTAGGTTAATAAATTAAGTACTTCCTGGTATGGTTACTGTACTGGTAACACCCCAAAAGAATCTGGATTGTGGTGAGGGAACAGAGAATAAAGCTCATTTAGGACCTGCACTTACGAAGGGGGTAGGCAGCTGTATATCAGGGAGTAAACCTTCTGAGAATAAAAACAGCTGGAGCTTGTTAAGGTAATTACACAGGGGAAAGGATAATGTACTGGGAACTCCTCAGAAGAATCTGATTTGTGGTGAGGGGAGAGAGATAAAAGCTCATTTATGAACGACATGAACATGCTGCGTAGGTAGCTGTTTATCAGTAAATATCTCCACTGAGATTTAGAAAATCAGTAGCTTAATAAATTAAGTACTTACTGGTATGGTTACTGTACTGGTAGCTCCCCAAAAGAATCTGGATTGTGGTGAGGGAACAGAGAAAAAAGCTCATTTAGGACCTGCACTTACGAAGGGGGTAGGCAGCTGTATATCAGGGACTAAACCTTCTGAGAATAAAAACAGCTGCAGCTTGTTAAGGTAATTACACAGGGGAAAGGATAATGTACTGGGAATTCCTCAGAAGAATCTGATTTGTGGTGAGGGGAGAGAGATAAAAGCTCATTTAGGAACGACATGAACATGCTGCGTAGGTAGCTGTTTATCAGTAAATATCTCCACTGAGATTAAGAAAAGCAGTAGCTTAATAAATTAAGTACTTCCTGGTATGGTTACTGTACTGGTAACTCCCCAAAAGAATCAGGATTGTGGTGAGGGAACAGAGAAAAAAGCTCATTTAGGACCTGCACTTAAGAAGGGGATAGGCAGCAGTATATCAGGGACTAAACCTTCTGAGAATAAAAACAGCTGGAGCTTGTTAACGTAATTACACAGGGGAAAGGATAATGTACTGGGAACTCCTCAGAAGAATCTGATTTGTGGTGAGGGGGAGAGAGATAAAAGCTCATTTAGGAACGACATGAACATGCTACTTAGGTAGCTGTTTATCAGTAAATATCTCCACTGAGATTAAGAAAAGCAGTAGGTTAATAAATTAAGTAATTCCTGGTATGATTACTGTACTGGTAACACCCCAAAAGAATCTGGATTGTGGTGAGGGAACAGAGAAAAAAGCTCATTTAGGACCTTCACTTACGAAGGGGGTAGGCAGCTGTATATCAGGGAGTAAACCTTCTGAGAATAAAAACAGCCTGAGCTTGTTAAGGTAATTACACAGGGGAAAGGATAATGTACTGGGAACTCCTCAGAAGAATCTGATTTGTAGGTGAGGGGAGAGAGATAAAAGCTCATTTAGGAACGACATGAACATGCTGCGTAGGTAGCTGTTTATCAGTAAATATCTCCACTGAGATTAAGAAAAGCAGTAGCTTAATAAATTAAGTACTTCCTGGTATGGTTACTGCACTGGTAACTCCCCAAAAGAATCTGGATTGTGGTGAGGGAACAGAGAAAAAAGCTCAATTAGGACCTGCACTTACGAAGGGGGTAGGCAGCTGTATATCAGGGAGTAAACCTTCTGAGAATAAAAACAGCTGGAGCTTGTTAGGTAATTACACAGGAGAAAGGATAAAGTACTGGGAACTCCTCAGAAGAATCTGATTTGTGGTGAGGGGAGAGAGATAAAAGCTCATTTAGGAACGACATGAACATGCTGCGTAGGTAGCTGTTTATCAGTAAATATCTCCACTGAGCTTTAGAAAAGCAGTAGCTTAATAAATTAAGTACTTCCTGGTATGGTTACTGTACTGGTAACTCCCCAAAAGAATCTGGATTGTGGTGAGGGAACAGAGAAAAAAGCTCATTTAGGACCTGCACTTACGAAGGGGGGTAGGCAGCTGTATATCAGGGAGTAAACCTTCAGAGAATAAAAACAGATGCAGCTTGTTAAGGTAATTACACAGGGGAAAGGATAATGTACTGGGAACTCCTCAGAAGAATCTGATTTGTGGTGAGGGGAGAGAGATAAAAGCTCATTTAGGAACGACATGAACATGCTGCGTAGGTAGCTGTTTATCAGTAAATATCTCCACTGAGATTAAGAAAAGCAGTAGCTTAATAAATTAAGTACTTCCAGGTATGGTTACTGTACTGGTAACTCCCCAAAAGAATCTGGATTTTGGTGAGGGAACAGAGAAAAAAGCTCATTTAGGACCTGCACTTACGAAGGGGGTAGGCAGCTGTATATCAGGGAGTAAACCTTCTGAGAATAAAAACAGCTGGAGCTTGTTAAGGTAATTACACAGGGGAAAGGATAATGTACTGGGAACTCCTCAGAAGAATCTGATTTGTGGTGAGGGGAGAGAGATAAAAGCTCATTTAGGAACGACATGAACATGCTGCGTAGGTAGCTGTTTATCAGTAAATATCTCCACTGAGATTAAGAAAAGCAGTAGCTTAATAAATTAAGTACTTCCTGCTATGGTTACTGTACTGGTAACTCCCCAAAAGAATCTGGATTGTGGTGAGGGAACAGAGAAAAAAGCTCATTTAGGACCTGCACTTACGAAGGGGGTAGGCAGCTGTATATCAGGGAGTAAACCTTCTGAGAATAAAAAGAGCTGGAGCTTGTTAAGGTAATTACACAGGAGAAAGGATAAAGTACTGGGAACTCCTCAGAAGAATATGATTTGTGGTGAGGGGAGAGAGATAAAAGCTCATTTAGGAACGACATGAACATGCTGCGTAGGTAGCTGTTTATCAGTAAATATCTCCACTGAGATTAAGAAAAGCAGTAGCTTAATAAATTAAGTACTTCCTGGTATGGTTACTGTACTGGTAACTCCCCAAAAGAATCTGGATTGTGGTCAGGGAACAGAGAAAAAAGCTCATTTAGGACCTGCACTTACGAAGGGGGTAGGCAGCTGTATATCAGGGACTAAACCTTCTGAGAATAAAAACAGCTGGAGCTTGTTAAGGTAATTACACAGGGGAAAGGATAATGTACTGGGAACTCCTCAGAAGAATCTGATTTGTGGTGAGGGGAGAGAGATAAAAGCTCATTTAGGAACGACATGAACATGCTACTTAGGTAGCTGTTTATCAGTAAATACCTCCACTGAGATTAAGAAAAGCAGTAGGTTAATAAATTAAGTACTTCCTTGTATGGTTACTGTACTGGTAACTCCCCAAAAGAATCTGGATTGTGGTGAGGGAACAGAGAAAAAAGCTCATTTAGGACCTGCACTTACGAAGGGGGTAGGCAGCTGTATATCAGGGAGTAAACCTTCTGAGAATAAAAACAGCTGGAGCTTGTTAAGGTAATTACAGAGGAGAAAGGATAAAGTACTGGGAACTCCTCAGAAGAATCTGATTTGTGGTGAGGGGAGAGAGATAAAAGCTCATTTAGGAACGACATGAACATGCTGCGTAGGTAGCTGTTTATCAGTAAATATCTCCACTGAGCTTTAGAAAATCAGTAGCTTAATAAATTAAGTACTTCCTGGTATGGTTACTGTACTGGTAGCTCCCCAAAAGAATCTGGATTGTGGTGAGGGAACAGAGAAAAAAGCTCATTTAGGACCTGCACTTACGAAGGGGGTAGGCAGCTGTATATCAGGGAGTAAAGCTTCTGAGAATAAAAACAGCTGCAGCTTGTTAAGGTAATTACACAGGGGAAAGGATAATGTACTGGGAACTCCTCAGAAGAATCTGATTTGTGGTGAGGGGAGAGAGATAAAAGCTCATTTAGGAACGACATGAACATGCTGCGTAGGTAGCTGTTTATCAGTAAATATCTCCACTGAGATTAAGAAAAGCAGTAGGTTAATAAATTAAGTACTTCCTGGTATGGTTACTGTACTGGTAACTCCCCAAAAGAATCTGGATTGTGGTGAGGGAACAGAGAAAAAAGCTCATTTAGGACCTGCACTTACGAAGGGGGTAGGCAGCTGTATATCAGGGACTAAACCTTCTGAGAATAAAAACAGCTGGAGCTTGTTAAGGTAATTTAACAGGGGAAAGGACAATGTACTGGGAACTCCTCAGAAGAATCTGATTTGTGGTGAGGGGAGAGAGATAAAAGCTCATTTAGGAACGACATGAACATGCTACTTAGGTAGCTGTTTATCAGTAAATATCTCCACTGAGATTAAGAAAAGCAGTAGGTTAATAAATTAAGTACTTCCTGGTATGGTTACTGTACTGGTAACTCCCCAAAAGAATCTGGATTGTGGTGAGGGAACAGAGAAAAAAGCTCATTTAGGACCTGCACTTACGAAGGGGGTAGGCAGCTGTATATCAGGGAGTAAGCTTCTGAGAATAAAAACAGATGCAGCTTGTTAAGGTAATTACACAGGGGAAAGGATAATGTACTGGGAACTCCTCAGAAGATTCTGATTTGTGGTGAGGGGAGAGAGATAAAAGCTCATTTATGAACGACATGAATATGCTGCGTAGGTAGCTGTTTATCAGTAAATATCTCCACTGAGATTAAGAAAAGCAGTAGCTTAATAAATTAAGTACTTCCTGGTATGGTTACTGTACTGGTAACTCCCCAAAAGAATCTGGATTGTGGTGAGCGAACAGAGAAAAAAGCTCAATTAGGACCTGCACTTACGAAGGGGGTAGGCAGCTGTATATCAGGGACTAAACCTTCTGAGAATAAAAACAGCTGGAGCTTGTTAAGGTAATTACACAGGGGAAAGGATAATGTACTGGGAACTCCTCAGAAGAATCTGATTTGTGGTGAGGGGAGAGAGATAAAAGCTCATTTAGGAACGACATGAACATGCTACTTAGGTAGCTGTTTATCAGTAAATATCTCCACTGAGATTAAGAATAGCAGTAGGTTAATAAATTAAGTACTTCCTGGTATGTTTACTGTACTGGTAACACCCCAAAAGAATCTGGATTGTGGTGAGGGAACAGAGAAAAAAGCTCATTTAGGACCTGCACTTACGAAGGGGGTAGGCAGCTGTATATCAGGGAGTAAACATTCTGAGAATAAAAACAGCTGGAGCTTGTTAAGGTAATTACACAGGGGAAAGGATAATGTACTGGGAACTCCTCAGAAGAATCTGATTTGTGGTGAGGGGAGAGAGATAAAAGCTCATTTAGGAACGACATGAACATGCTGCGTAGGTAGCTGTTTATCAGTAAATATCTCCACTGAGATTAAGAAAAGCAGTAGCTTAATAAATTAAGTACTTCCTGGTATGGTTACTGTACTGGTAACTCCCCAAAAGAATCTGGATTGTGGTGAGGGAACAGAGAAAAAAGCTCAATTAGGACCTGCACTTACGAAGGGGGTAGGCAGCTGTATATCAGGGAGTAAACCTTCTGAGAATAAAAACAGCTGGAGCTTGTTAAGGTAATTACACAGGAGAAAGGATAAAGTACTGGGAACTCCTCAGAAGAATCAGATTTGTGGTGAGGGGAGAGAGATAAAAGCTCATTTAGGAACGACATGAACATGCTGCGTAGGTAGCTGTTTATCAGTAAATATCTCCACTGAGCTTTAGAAAAGCAGTAGCTTAATAAATTAAGTACTTCCTGGTATGGTTACTGTACTGGTAACTCCCCAAAGGAATCTGGATTGTGGTGAGGGAACAGAGAAAAAAGCTCATTTAGGACCTGCACTTACGAAGGGGGTAGGCAGCTGTATATCAGGGAGTAAAGCTTCTGAGAATAAAAACAGCTGCAGCTTGTTAAGGTAATTACACAGGGGAAAGGATAATGTACTGGGAACTCCTCAGAAGAATCTGATTTGTGGTGAGGGGAGAGAGATAAAAGCTCATTTAGGAACGACATGAACATGCTGCGTAGGTAGCTGTTTATCAGTAAATATCTCCACTGAGATTAAGAAAAGCAGTAGGTTAATAAATTAAGTACTTCCTGGTATGGTTACTGTACTGGTAACTCCCCAAAAGAATCTGGATTGTGGTGAGGGAACAGAGAAAAAAGCTCATTTAGGACCTGCACTTACGAAGGGGGTAGGCAGCTGTATATCAGGGAGTAAACCTTCTGAGAATAAAAACAGCTGGAGCTTGTTAAGGTAATTACACAGGGGAAAGGATAATGTACTGGGAACTCCTCAGAAGAATCTGATTTGTGGTGTGAGGGGAGAGAGATAAAAGCTCATTTAGGAACGACATGAACATGCTGCGTAGGTAGCTGTTTATCAGTAAATATCTCCACTGAGATTAAGAAAAGCAGTAGCTTAATAAATTAAGTACTTCCTTCTATGGTTACTGTACTGGTAACTCCCCAAAAGAATCTGGATTGTCGTGAGGGAACAGAGAAAAAAGCTCATTTAGGACCTGCACTTACGAAGGCGGTAGGCAGCTGTATATCAGGGAGTAAACCTTCTGAGAATAAAAACAGCTGGAGCTTGTTAAGGTAATTACACAGGGGAAAGGATAATGTACTGGGAACTCCTCAGAAGAATCTGATTTGTGGTGAGGGGAGAGAGATAAAAGCTCATTTAGGAACGACATGAACATGCTGCGTAGGTAGCTGTTTATCAGTAAATATCTCCACTGAGATTAAGAAAAGCAGTAGCTTAATAAATTAAGTACTTCCTGGTATGGTTACTGTACTGGTAACTCCCCAAAAGAATCTGGATTGTGGTGAGGGAACAGAGAAAAAAGCTCATTTAGGACCTGCACTTACGAAGGGGGTAGGCAGCTGTATATCAGGGACTAAACCTTCTGAGAATAAAAACAGCTGGAGCTTGTTAAGGTAATTACACAGGGGAAAGGATAATGTACTGGGAACTCCTCAGAAGAATCTGATTTGTGGTGAGGGGGAGAGAGATAAAAGCTCATTTAGGAACGACATGAACATGCTACTTAGGTAGCTGTTTATCAGTAAATATCTCCACTGAGATTAAGAAAAGCAGTAGGTTAATAAATTAAGTACTTCCTGGTATGGTTACTGTACTGGTAACACCCCAAAAGAATCTGCATTGTGGTGAGGGAACAGAGAATAAAGCTCATTTAGGACCTTCACTTACGAAGGGGGTAGGCAGCTGTATATCAGGGAGTAAACATTCTGAGAATAAAAACAGCTGGAGCTTGTTAAGGTAATTACACAGGGGAAAGGATAATGTACTGGGAACTCCTCAGAAGAATCTTATTTGTGGTGAGGGGAGAGAGATAAAAGCTCATTTAGGAACGACATGAACATGCTGCGTAGGTAGCTGTTTATCAGTAAATATCTCCACTGAGATTAAGAAAAGCAGTAGCTTAATAAATTAAGTACTTCCTGGTATGGTTACTGTACTCGTAACTCCCCAAAAGAATCTGGATTGTGGTGAGGGAACAGAGAAAAAAGCTCATTTAGGACCTGCACTTACGAAGGGGGTAGGCAGCTGTATATCAGGGAGGAAACCTTCTGAGAATAAAAACAGCTGCAGCTTGTTAAGGTAATTACACAGGGGAAAGGATAATGTACTGGGAACTCCTCAGAAGAATCTGATTTGTGGTGAGGGGATAGAAATAAATGCTCATTTAGGAACGACATGAACATGCTGCGTAGGTAGCAGTTTATCAGTAAATATCTCCACTGAGATTAAGAAAAGCAGTAGGTTAATAAATTAAGTACTTCCTTGTATGGTTACTGTACTGGTAACTCCCCAAAAGAGTCTGGATTGTGGTGAGGGAACAGAGAAAAAAGCTCATTTAGGACCTGCACTTACGAAGGGGGTAGGCAGCTGTATATCAGGGAGTAAACCTTCTGAGAATAAAAACAGTTGGAGCTTGTTAAGGTAGTTACACAGGGGAAAGGATAATGTACTGGGAACTCCTCAGAAGAATCTGATTTGTGGTGAGGGGAGAGAGATAAAAGCTCATTTAGGAACGACATGAACATGCTGCATAGGTAGCTGTTTATCAGTAAATATCTCCACTGAGATTAAGAAAAGCAGTAGCTTAATAAATTAAGTACTTCCTGCTATGGTTACTGTACTGGTAACTCCCCAAAAGAATCTGGATTGTCGTGAGGGAACAGAGAAAAAAGCTCATTTAGGACCTGCACTTACGAAGGGGGTAGGCAGCTGTATATCAGGGAGTAAACCTTCTGAGAATAAAAACAGCTGGAGCTTGTTAAGGTAATTACACAGGGGAAAGGATAATGTACTGGGAACTCCTCAGAAGAATCTGATTTGTGGTGAGGGGGAGAGAGATAAAAGCTCATTTAGGAACGACATGAACATGCTGCGTAGGTAGCTGTTTATCAGTAAATATCTCCACTGAGATTAAGAAAAGCAGTAGCTTAATAAATTAAGTACTTCCTGGTATGGTTACTGTACTGGTAACTCCCCAAAAGAATCTGGATTGTGGTGAGGGAACAGAGAAAAAAGCTCATTTAGGACCTGCACTTACGAAGGGGGTAGGCAGCTGTATATCAGGGAGTAAACCTTCTGAGAATAAAAACAGCTGGAGCTTGTTAAGGTAATTACACAGGGGAAAGGATAATGTACTGGGAACTCCTCAGAAGAATCTGATTTGTGGTGAGGGGAGAGAGATTAAAGCTCATTTAGGAACGACATGAACATGCTACTTAGGTAGCTGTTTATCAGTAAATATCTCCACTGAGATTAAGAAAAGCAGTAGGTTAATAAATTAAGTACTTCCTGGTATGGTTACTGTACTGGTAACACCCCAAAAGAATCTGGATTGTGGTGAGGGAACAGAGAATAAAGCTCATTTAGGACCTGCACTTACGAAGGGGGTAGGCAGCTGTATATCAGGGAGTAAACCTTCTGAGAATAAAAACAGCTGGAGCTTGTTAAGGTAATTA
>NW_025957381.1:0-38063 GCF_023159225.1 Perognathus longimembris pacificus | reverse complement strand
AGCTTGTTAAGGTAATTACACAGGGGAAAGGATAATGTACTGGGAACTCCTCAGAAGAATCTGATTTGTGGTGAGGGGAGAGAGATAAAAGCTCATTAAGAACGACATGAAAATGCTGCATAGGCAGCTGTTGATTAGTAAATATCTCCACTGAGATTAAGAAAAGCAGTAGCTTAATAAATTAAGTACTTCCTGGTATGTTTACTGTACTGGTAACTAACCAAAAGAATCTGGATTGTGATGAGGGAACAGAGAAAAAAGGTCATTAGGACCTGCACTTACGAAGGGAGTAGGCAGCTGCATATCAGGGAGTATCCCTTGTGAGAATAAAAACAGCAGGATCTTGGTAAGGTAATTACACAGGGGAAAGGATAATGTACTGGGAACTCCTCAGAAGAATCTGAATTTGGTGTGAGGGGAGAGAGAAAAAAGCTCATTTAGGAACGACATGAACATGCTGCGTAGGTAGCTGTTTATCAGTAAATATCTCCACTGAGATTAAGAAATGCAATAGCTTAATAAATTAAGTACTTCCTGGTATGGTTACTGTACTGGTAACTCCCCAAAAGAATCTGTATTGTGGTGAGGGAACACAGAAAAAAGCTCATTTAGGACCTGCACTTACGAAGGGGGTAGGCAGCTGTATATCAGGGAGTACCGCTTCTGACAATAAAAACAGCTGGAGCTTGTTAAGGTAATTACACAGGGGAAAGGATAATGTACTGGGAACTCCTCAGAAGAATCTGATTTGTGGTGAGGGGAGAGACATAAAAGCTCATTAAGAACGACCTGAAAATGCTGCATAGGCAGCTGTTTATTAGTAAATATCTCCACTGAGATTAAGAAAAGCAGTAGCTTAATAAATTAAGTACTTCCTGGTATGTTTACTGTACTGGTAACTCCCCAAAAGAATCTGGATTGTGGTGAGGGAACAGAGAAAAAAGCTCATTTAGGACCTGCACTTACGAAGGGGGTAGGCAGCTGTATATCAGGGAGTAAACCTTCTGAGAATAAAAACAGCTGGAGCTTGTTAAGTTCATTACACAGGGGAAAGATTAATGTACTGGGAACTCCTCAGAAGAATCTGATTTGTGGTGAGGGGAGAGAGATAAAAGCTCATTTAGGAACGACTTGAACATGCTGCGTAGGTAGCTGTTTATCTGTAAATATCTCCACTGAGATTAAGAAAAGCAGTAACTTAATAAATTAAGTACTTCCTGGTATGGTTACTGTACTGGTAACTCCCCAAAAAAATCTGGATTGTGGTGAGGGAACAGAGAAATAAGCTCATTTAGGACCTGCACTTACGAAGGGGGTAGGCAGCTGTATATCAGGGAGTAAACCTTCTGAGAATAAAAACAGCTGGAGCTTTTTAAGGCAATTACACAGGGGAAAGGATAATGTACTGGGAACACCTCAGAAGAATTTGATTTTTGGTGAAGGGAGAGAGATAAAAGCTCATTTAGGAACGACATGAACATGCTTCGTAGGTAACTGTTTATCAGTAATATCTCCAATGATTTTAAGAAAAGCAGTAGCTTAATAAATTAAGTACTTCCTGGTATGGTTACTGTACTGGTAACTCCCAAAAGAATCTGGATTGTGGTGAGGGAACAGAGAAAAAAGCTCATTTAGGACCTGCACTTATGAAGGGGGTAGGCAGCTGTATATCAGGGAGTATCCCTTCTGAGAATAAATACAGCTGGTGAATGTAAAGGTAATTACTCAGGGGAAAGGATAAAGTACGGAGAACTCCTCAGAAGAATCTGATTTGTGGTGAGGGGAGAGAGATAAAAGCTCATTTAGGAACCACATGAAAATGATGGATAGGTAGCTGCTTATCAGTAAATATCTCCGCTGAAATTAAGAAAAGCAGTAGCTTAATAAATTAAGTACTTCCTGGTATGGTTACTGTACTGGTAACTCCCCAAAAGAATCTGGATTGTGGTGAGGGAACAGAGAAAAAAGCTCATTTATGACATGCACTTACGAAGGGGGTAGACAGCTGTATATCAGGGAGTAAACCTTCTGAGAATAAAAAGAGCTGGAGCTTGTTAAGGTAATTACACAGGGGAAAGGATAATGTACTGGGAATTCCTCAGAAGAATCTGATTTGTGGTGAGGGGAGAGAGATAAAAGCTCATTTAGGGACGAAATGAAAATGCTGCATACGTAGCTGTTTATCAGTAAATATCTCCACTGAGATTAAGAAAAGCAGTAGCTTAATAAATTAAGTACTTCCTGGTATGGTTACTGTACTGGTAACTCCCCAAAAGAATCTGGATTTTGGTGAGGGAACAGAGAAAAAAGCTCATATAGGACCTGCACTTACGAAGGGGGTAGGCAGCTGTATATCAGGGAGTAAACCTTCTGAGAATAAAAACAGCTGGAGCTTGTTAAGGTAATTACACAGGGAAAGGATAATGTACTGGGAACTCCTCAGATGAATCTGATTTGTGGTGAGGGGAGAGAGATAAAAGCTCATTTAGGAACGACATGAAAATGCTGCATAGTTAGCTGTTTATCAGTAAATATCTCCACTGAGATTAAGAAAAGCAGTAGCTTCATAAATTAAGTACTTCCTGGTATGGTTCCTGTACTGGTAACTCCCCAAAAGAATCTGGATTGTGGTGAGGGAACAGAGAAAAAAGCTCATTTAGGACCTGCACTTATGAAGGGGGTAGGCAGCTGTATATAAGGGAGTATCCCTTCTGAGAATAAAAACAGCTGGAGAAGGTAAAGTTAATTACACAGGGGAAAGGATAAAGTACGGGGAACTCCTCAGAAGAATCTGATTTGTGGTGAGGGGAGAGATATAAAAGCTCATTTAGGAACGACATGAAAATGATGGATAGTTAGCTGCTTATCAGTAAATATCTCCGCTGAGATTAAGAAAAGCAGTAGCATAATAAATTAAGGACTTCCTGGTATGGTTACTGTACTGGTAACTCCCCAAAAGAATCTGGATTGTGGTGAGGGAACAGAGAAAAAAGCTCCTTTAGGACCTGCACTTACGAAGGTTGTAGGCAGCTGTATATCAGGGAGTAAACCTTCTGAGAATAAAAACAGCTGGAGCTTGTTAAGTTCATTACACAGGGGAAAGGATAATGTACTGGGAACTCCTCAGAAGAATCTGATTTGTGGTGAGGGGAGAGAGATTAAAGCTCATTTAGGGACGAAATGAAAATGCTGCATAGGTAGCTGTTTATCAGTAAATATCTCCAATGAGATTAAGAAAAGCAGTAGCTTAATAAATTAAGTACTTCCTGGTATGGTTTCTGTAGTGGTTACTCCCCAAAAGAATCTGGATTGTGGTGAGGGAACAGAGAAAAAAGCTCATTTAGGGCCTGCACTTACGAAGGGGGTAGGCAGCTGTATATAAGGGAGTATCCCTTCTGAGAATAAAAACAGCTGGAGCTTGTTAAGGTAATTACACAGGGGAAAGGATAATGTACTGGGAACTCCTCAGAAGAATCTGATTTGTGGTGAGGGGAGAGAGATAAAAGCTCATATAGGAACGACATGAACATGCTGCGTAGTTAGCTGTTTATCACTAAATATCTCCACTGAGATTAAGAAAAGCAGTCGCTTAATAAATTAAGTACTTCCCGGTTTGGTTACTGTACTGGTGACTCCCCAAAAGAATCTGGATTGTGGTGAGGGAACAGAGAAAAAGCTCATTTAGGACCTGCATTTACGAAGGCGGTAGGCAGCTGTATATCAGGGAGTACAGCTTCTGACAATAAAAACAGCTGGAGCTTGTTAAGGTAAATACACAGGGGAAAGGATAATGTACTGGGAACTCTCAGAAAAATATGATTTGTGGTGAGGGGAGATAGATAAAAGCTCATTTAGGAACGACATGAACATGCTGCGTAGGTAGCTGTTTATCAGTAAATATCTCCACTGAGATTAAGAAATGCAGTAGCTTAATAAATTAAGTACTTCCTGGTATGGTTACTGTACTGGTAACTCCCCAAAAGAATCTGGATTGTGGTGAGGGAACAGAGAAAAAAGCTCATTAAGGACCTGCACTTACGAAGGGGGTAGGCGCCTGTAAATCAGGGAGTAAACAACCTTCTGAGAATAAAAATAGCTGGAGCTTGCTAAGGTAATTACACAGGGGAAAGGATAATGTACTGGGAACTCCTCAGAAGAATCTGATTTGTGGTGAGGGCAGAGAGATAAAAGCTCATTTAGGAACGACTTGAACATGCTGCGTAGGTAGCTGTTTATCAGTAAATATCTCCACTGAGATTAAGAAAAGCAGTAGCTTAATAAATTAAGTACTTCCTGGTATGGTTACTGTACTGGTAACTCCCCAAAAGAATCTGGATTGTGGTGAGGGAACAGAGAAAAAAGCTCATTTAGGACCTGCACTTACGAAGGGGGTAGGCAGCTGTATATCAGGGAGTATCCCTTCTGAGAATAAAAACAGCAGGATCTTGGTAAGGTAATTACACAGGGGAAAGGATAATGTACTGGGAACTCCTCAGAAGAATCTGAATTTGGTGAGGGGAGACAGATAAAAGCTCATTTAGGAACGACATGAACATGCTGCGTAGGTAGCTGTTTATCAGTAAATATCTCCACTGAGATTAAGAAATGCAATAGCTTAATAAATTAAGTACTTCCTGGTATGGTTACTGTACTAGTAACTCCCAAAAGAATCTGGATTGTGGTGAGGGATCAGAGAAAAAAGCTCATTTAGGACCTGCACTTACGAAGGGGGTAGGCAGCTGTATGTAGGGAGCAAACCTTCTGAGAAGAAAAACAGCTGGAGCCTGTTAAGGTAATTACACAGGGGAAAGGATAATGTACTGGGAACTCCTCAGAAGAATCTAATATTTAGTGAGGGGAGAGAGATAAAAGCTCATTTAGGAACGACATGAACATGCTGCATACGTAGCTGTTTATCAGTAAATATCTCCACTGAGATTAAGAAAAGCAGTAGCTTAATAAATTAAGTACTTCCTGGTATGGTTCTTGTACTGGTAACTCCCCAAAAGAATCTGGATTGTGGTGAGGGAACAGAGAAAAAAGCTCATTTAGGACCTGCACTTATGAAGGGGGTAGGCAGCTGTATATCAGGGAGTATCCCTTCTGAGAATAAAAACAGCTGGAGAAGGTAAAGGTAATTACACAGGGAAAGGATAAAGTACGGGGAACTCCTCAGAAGAATCTGATTTGTGGTGAGGGAAGAGAGATAAAAGCTCATTTAGGAACGACATGAAAATGATGGATAGGTAGCTGCTTATCAGTAAATATCTCCGCTGAGATTAAGAAAAGCAGTAGCTTAATAAATTAAGTACTTCCTGGTATGGTTACTGTACTGGTAACTCCCCAAAAGAATCTGGATTGTGGTGAGGGAACAGAGAAAATAGCTCATTTACGACATGCACTTACGAAGGGGGTAGGCAGCTGTGTATCAGGGAGTAAACATTCTGAGAATAAAAAGAGCTGGAGCTTGTTAAGGTAATTACACAGGGGAAAGGATAATGTACTGGGAACTCCTCAGAAGAATCTGATTTGTGGTGAGGGGAGAGAAATAAAAGTTCATTTAGGGACGAAATGAAAATGCTGCATAGGTAGCTGTTTATCAGTAAATATCTCCAATGAGATTAAGAAAAGCAGTAGCTTAATAAATTAAGTACTTCCTGGTATGGTTACTGTACTGGTAACTCCCCAAAAGAATCTGGATTGTGGTGAGGGAACGGAGAAAAAAGCTCATTTAGGACCTGCACTTACGAAGGGGGTAGGCAGCTGTATATCAGGGAGTAAACTTTCTGAGAATAAAAACAGGTGGAGCTTGTTAAGTTCATTACACAGGGGAAAGGATAATGTACTTGGAACTCCTCAGAAGAATCTGATTTGTGGTGAGGGGAGAGAGATAAAAGCTCATTTAGGAATGACTTGAACATGCTGCGTAGGTAGCTGTTTATCAGTAAATATCTCCACTGAGATTAAGAAGAGCAGTAGCTTAATAAATTAAGTACTTACTGGTATGCTTTCTGTACTGGTAACTCCCCAAAAGAATCTGGATTGTGGTGAGGGAACATAGAAAAAGCTCATTTAGGACCTGCACTTACGAAGGGGGTAGGCAGCTGTATATCAGGGAGTACCCCTTCTGAGAATAAAAACAGCTGGAGCTTGTTAAGGTAATTACACAGGGGAAAGGATAATGTACTGGGAACTCCTCAGAAGAATCTGATTTGTGGTGAGGGGAGAGAGATAAAAGCTCATTAAGAACGACATGAAAATGCTGCATAGGCAGCTGTTGATTAGTAAATATCTCCACTGAGATTAAGAAAAGCAGTAGCTTAATAAATTAAGTACTTCCTGGTATGTTTACTGTACTGGTAACTACCCAAAAGAATCTGGATTGTGGTGAGGGAACAGAGAAAAAAGGTCATTTAGGACCTGCACTTACGAAGGGAGTAGGCAGCTGCATATCAGGGAGTATCCCTTGTGAGAATAAAAACAGCAGGATCTTGGTAAGGTAATTACACAGGGGAAAGGATAATGTACTGGGAACTCCTCAGAAGAATCTGAATTTGGTGAGGGGAGAGAGAAAAAAGCTCATTTAGGAACGACATGAACATGCTGCGTAGGTAGCTGTTTATCAGTAAATATCTCCACTGAGATTAAGAAATGCAATAGCTTAATAAATTAAGTACTTCCTGGTATGGTTACTGTACTGGTAACTCCCCAAAAGAATCTGTATTGTGGTGAGGGAACACAGAAAAAAGCTCATTTAGGACCTGCACTTACGAAGGGGGTAGGCAGCTGTATATCAGGGAGTACCGCTTCTGACAATAAAAACAGCTGGAGCTTGTTAAGGTAATTACACAGGGGAAAGGATAATGTACTGGGAACTCCTCAGAAGAATCTGATTTGTGGTGAGGGGAGAGACATAAAAGCTCATTAAGAACGACCTGAAAATGCTGCATAGGCAGCTGTTTATTAGTAAATATCTCTACTGAGATTAAGAAAAGCAGTAGCTTAATAAATTAAGTACTTCCTGGTATGTTTACTGTACTGGTAACTCCCCAAAAGAATCTGGATTGTGGTGAGGGAACAGAGAAAAAAGCTCATTTAGGACCTGCACTTACGAAGGGTGTAGGCAGCTGTATATCAGGGAGTAAACCTTCTGAGAATAAAAACAGCTGGAGCTTGTTAAGTTCATTACACAGGGGAAAGATTAATGTACTGGGAACTCCTCAGAAGAATCTGATTTGTGGTGAGGGGAGAGAGATAAAAGCTCATTTAGGAACGACTTGAACATGCTGCGTAGGTAGCTGTTTATCTGTAAATATCTCCACTGAGATTAAGAAAAGCAGTAACTTAATAAATTAAGTACTTCCTGGTATGGTTACTGTACTGGTAACTCCCCAAAAAAATCTGGATTGTGGTGAGGGAACAGAGAAATAAGCTCATTTAGGACCTGCACTTACGAAGGGGGTAGGCAGCTGTATATCAGGGAGTAAACCTTCTGAGAATAAAAACAGCTGGAGCTTTTTAAGGCAATTACACAGGGGAAAGGATAATGTACTGGGAACACCTCAGAAGAATTTGATTTTTGGTGAAGGGAGAGAGATAAAAGCTCATTTAGGAACGACATGAACATGCTTCGTAGGTAACTGTTTATCAGTAAATATCTCCAATGATTTTAAGAAAAGCAGTAGCTTAATAAATTAAGTACTTCCTGGTATGGTTACTGTACTGGTAACTCCCCAAAAGAATCTGGATTGTGGTGAGGGAACAGAGAAAAAAGCTCATTTAGGACCTGCACTTATGAAGGGGGTAGGCAGCTGTATATCAGGGAGTATCCCTTCTGAGAATAAATACAGCTGGTGAATGTAAAGGTAATTACTCAGGGGAAAGGATAAAGTACGGAGAACTCCTCAGAAGAATCTGATTTGTGGTGAGGGGAGAGAGATAAAAGCTCATTTAGGAACCACATGAAAATGATGGATAGGTAGCTGCTTATCAGTAAATATCTCCGCTGAAATTAAGAAAAGCAGTAGCTTAATAAATTAAGTACTTCCTGGTATGGTTACTGTACTGGTAACTCCCCAAAAGAATCTGGATTGTGGTGAGGGAACAGAGAAAAAAGCTCATTTATGACATGCACTTACGAAGGGGGTAGACAGCTGTATATCAGGGAGTAAACCTTCTGAGAATAAAAAGAGCTGGAGCTTGTTAAGGTAATTACACAGGGGAAAGGATAATGTACTGGGAATTCCTCAGAAGAATCTGATTTGTGGTGAGGGGAGAGAGATAAAAGCTCATTTAGGGACGAAATGAAAATGCTGCATAGGTAGCTGTTTATCAGTAAATATCTCCACTGAGATTAAGAAAAGCAGTAGCTTAATAAATTAAGTACTTCCTGGTATGGTTACTGTACTGGTAACTCCCCAAAAGAATCTGGATTTTGGTGAGGGAACAGAGAAAAAAGCTCATATAGGACCTGCACTTACGAAGGGGGTAGGCAGCTGTATATCAGGGAGTAAACCTTCTGAGAATAAAAACAGCTGGAGCTTGTTAAGGTAATTACACAGGGGAAAGGATAATGTACTGGGAACTCCTCAGATGAATCTGATTTGTGGTGAGGGGAGAGAGATAAAAGCTCATTTAGGAACGACATGAAAATGCTGCATAGTTAGCTGTTTATCAGTAAATATCTCCACTGAGATTAAGAAAAGCAGTAGCTTCATAAATTAAGTACTTCCTGGTATGGTTCCTGTACTGGTAACTCCCCAAAAGAATCTGGATTGTGGTGAGGGAACAGAGAAAAAAGCTCATTTAGGACCTGCACTTATGAAGGGGGTAGGCAGCTGTATATCAGGGAGTATCCCTTCTGAGAATAAAAACAGCTGGAGAAGGTAAAGGTAATTACACAGGGAAAGGATAAAGTACGGGGAACTCCTCAGAAGAATCTGATTTGTGGTGAGGGAAGAGAGATAAAAGCTCATTTAGGAACGACATGAAAATGATGGATAGGTAGCTGCTTATCAGTAAATATCTCCGCTGAGATTAAGAAAAGCAGTAGCTTAATAAATTAAGTACTTCCTGGTATGGTTACTGTACTGGTAACTCCCCAAAAGAATCTGGATTGTGGTGAGGGAACAGAGAAAATAGCTCATTTACGACATGCACTTACGAAGGGGGTAGGCAGCTGTGTATCAGGGAGTAAACATTCTGAGAATAAAAAGAGCTGGAGCTTGTTAAGGTAATTACACAGGGGAAAGGATAATGTACTGGGAACTCCTCAGAAGAATCTGATTTGTGGTGAGGGGAGAGAAATAAAAGTTCATTTAGGGACGAAATGAAAATGCTGCATAGGTAGCTGTTTATCAGTAAATATCTCCAATGAGATTAAGAAAAGCAGTAGCTTAATAAATTAAGTACTTCCTGGTATGGTTACTGTACTGGTAACTCCCCAAAAGAATCTGGATTGTGGTGAGGGAACGGAGAAAAAAGCTCATTTAGGACCTGCACTTACGAAGGGGGTAGGCAGCTGTATATCAGGGAGTAAACTTTCTGAGAATAAAAACAGGTGGAGCTTGTTAAGTTCATTACACAGGGGAAAGGATAATGTACTTGGAACTCCTCAGAAGAATCTGATTTGTGGTGAGGGGAGAGAGATAAAAGCTCATTTAGGAATGACTTGAACATGCTGCGTAGGTAGCTGTTTATCAGTAAATATCTCCACTGAGATTAAGAAGAGCAGTAGCTTAATAAATTAAGTACTTACTGGTATGCTTTCTGTACTGGTAACTCCCCAAAAGAATCTGGATTGTGGTGAGGGAACATAGAAAAAGCTCATTTAGGACCTGCACTTACGAAGGGGGTAGGCAGCTGTATATCAGGGAGTACCCCTTCTGAGAATAAAAACAGCTGGAGCTTGTTAAGGTAATTACACAGGGGAAAGGATAATGTACTGGGAACTCCTCAGAAGAATCTGATTTGTGGTGAGGGGAGAGAGATAAAAGCTCATTAAGAACGACATGAAAATGCTGCATAGGCAGCTGTTGATTAGTAAATATCTCCACTGAGATTAAGAAAAGCAGTAGCTTAATAAATTAAGTACTTCCTGGTATGTTTACTGTACTGGTAACTACCCAAAAGAATCTGGATTGTGGTGAGGGAACAGAGAAAAAAGGTCATTTAGGACCTGCACTTACGAAGGGAGTAGGCAGCTGCATATCAGGGAGTATCCCTTGTGAGAATAAAAACAGCAGGATCTTGGTAAGGTAATTACACAGGGGAAAGGATAATGTACTGGGAACTCCTCAGAAGAATCTGAATTTGGTGAGGGGAGAGAGAAAAAAGCTCATTTAGGAACGACATGAACATGCTGCGTAGGTAGCTGTTTATCAGTAAATATCTCCACTGAGATTAAGAAATGCAATAGCTTAATAAATTAAGTACTTCCTGGTATGGTTACTGTACTGGTAACTCCCCAAAAGAATCTGTATTGTGGTGAGGGAACACAGAAAAAAGCTCATTTAGGACCTGCACTTACGAAGGGGGTAGGCAGCTGTATATCAGGGAGTACCGCTTCTGACAATAAAAACAGCTGGAGCTTGTTAAGGTAATTACACAGGGGAAAGGATAATGTACTGGGAACTCCTCAGAAGAATCTGATTTGTGGTGAGGGGAGAGACATAAAAGCTCATTAAGAACGACCTGAAAATGCTGCATAGGCAGCTGTTTATTAGTAAATATCTCCACTGAGATTAAGAAAAGCAGTAGCTTAATAAATTAAGTACTTCCTGGTATGTTTACTGTACTGGTAACTCCCCAAAAGAATCTGGATTGTGGTGAGGGAACAGAGAAAAAAGCTCATTTAGGACCTGCACTTACGAAGGGTGTAGGCAGCTGTATATCAGGGAGTAAACCTTCTGAGAATAAAAACAGCTGGAGCTTGTTAAGTTCATTACACAGGGGAAAGATTAATGTACTGGGAACTCCTCAGAAGAATCTGATTTGTGGTGAGGGGAGAGAGATAAAAGCTCATTTAGGAACGACTTGAACATGCTGCGTAGGTAGCTGTTTATCTGTAAATATCTCCACTGAGATTAAGAAAAGCAGTAACTTAATAAATTAAGTACTTCCTGGTATGGTTACTGTACTGGTAACTCCCCAAAAAAATCTGGATTGTGGTGAGGGAACAGAGAAATAAGCTCATTTAGGACCTGCACTTACGAAGGGGGTAGGCAGCTGTATATCAGGGAGTAAACCTTCTGAGAATAAAAACAGCTGGAGCTTTTTAAGGCAATTACACAGGGGAAAGGATAATGTACTGGGAACACCTCAGAAGAATTTGATTTTTGGTGAAGGGAGAGAGATAAAAGCTCATTTAGGAACGACATGAACATGCTTCGTAGGTAACTGTTTATCAGTAAATATCTCCAATGATTTTAAGAAAAGCAGTAGCTTAATAAATTAAGTACTTCCTGGTATGGTTACTGTACTGGTAACTCCCCAAAAGAATCTGGATTGTGGTGAGGGAACAGAGAAAAAAGCTCATTTAGGACCTGCACTTATGAAGGGGGTAGGCAGCTGTATATCAGGGAGTATCCCTTCTGAGAATAAATACAGCTGGTGAATGTAAAGGTAATTACTCAGGGGAAAGGATAAAGTACGGAGAACTCCTCAGAAGAATCTGATTTGTGGTGAGGGGAGAGAGATAAAAGCTCATTTAGGAACCACATGAAAATGATGGATAGGTAGCTGCTTATCAGTAAATATCTCCGCTGAAATTAAGAAAAGCAGTAGCTTAATAAATTAAGTACTTCCTGGTATGGTTACTGTACTGGTAACTCCCCAAAAGAATCTGGATTGTGGTGAGGGAACAGAGAAAAAAGCTCATTTATGACATGCACTTACGAAGGGGGTAGACAGCTGTATATCAGGGAGTAAACCTTCTGAGAATAAAAAGAGCTGGAGCTTGTTAAGGTAATTACACAGGGGAAAGGATAATGTACTGGGAATTCCTCAGAAGAATCTGATTTGTGGTGAGGGGAGAGAGATAAAAGCTCATTTAGGGACGAAATGAAAATGCTGCATAGGTAGCTGTTTATCAGTAAATATCTCCACTGAGATTAAGAAAAGCAGTAGCTTAATAAATTAAGTACTTCCTGGTATGGTTACTGTACTGGTAACTCCCCAAAAGAATCTGGATTTTGGTGAGGGAACAGAGAAAAAAGCTCATATAGGACCTGCACTTACGAAGGGGGTAGGCAGCTGTATATCAGGGAGTAAACCTTCTGAGAATAAAAACAGCTGGAGCTTGTTAAGGTAATTACACAGGGGAAAGGATAATGTACTGGGAACTCCTCAGATGAATCTGATTTGTGGTGAGGGGAGAGAGATAAAAGCTCATTTAGGAACGACATGAAAATGCTGCATAGTTAGCTGTTTATCAGTAAATATCTCCACTGAGATTAAGAAAAGCAGTAGCTTCATAAATTAAGTACTTCCTGGTATGGTTCCTGTACTGGTAACTCCCCAAAAGAATCTGGATTGTGGTGAGGGAACAGAGAAAAAAGCTCATTTAGGACCTGCACTTATGAAGGGGGTAGGCAGCTGTATATAAGGGAGTATCCCTTCTGAGAATAAAAACAGCTGGAGAAGGTAAAGTTAATTACACAGGGGAAAGGATAAAGTACGGGGAACTCCTCAGAAGAATCTGATTTGTGGTGAGGGGAGAGATATAAAAGCTCATTTAGGAACGACATGAAAATGATGGATAGTTAGCTGCTTATCAGTAAATATCTCCGCTGAGATTAAGAAAAGCAGTAGCATAATAAATTAAGGACTTCCTGGTATGGTTACTGTACTGGTAACTCCCCAAAAGAATCTGGATTGTGGTGAGGGAACAGAGAAAAAAGCTCCTTTAGGACCTGCACTTACGAAGGTTGTAGGCAGCTGTATATCAGGGAGTAAACCTTCTGAGAATAAAAACAGCTGGAGCTTGTTAAGTTCATTACACAGGGGAAAGGATAATGTACTGGGAACTCCTCAGAAGAATCTGATTTGTGGTGAGGGGAGAGAGATTAAAGCTCATTTAGGAACGAGTTGAACATGCTGCGTAGGTAGCTGTTTATCAGTAAATATCTCCACTGAGATTAAGAAAAGCAGTAACTTAATAAATTAAGTACTTCCTGGTATGGTTACTGTACTGGTAACTCGCCAAAAGAATCTGGATTGTGGTGAGGGAACAGAGAAAAAAGCTCATTTATGACCTGCACTTACGTAGGGGTAGGCAGCTGTATATCAGGGAGTAAACCTTCTGAGAATAAAAACAGCTGGAGCTTCTTAAGGTAATTACACAGGGGAAAGGATAATGTACTGGGAACTCCTCAGAACAATCTGATTTGTGGTGAGGGGAGAGACATAAAAGCTCATTAAGAACGACATGAAAATGCTGCATAGGCAGCTGTTTATTAGTAAATATCTCCACTGAGATTAAGAAAAGCAGTAGCTTAATAAATTAAGTACTTCCTGGTATGTTTACTGTACTGGTAACTCCCCAAAAGAATCTGGATTGTGGTGAGGGAACAGAGAAAAAAGCTCATTTAGGACCTGCTCTTACGAAGGGGGTAGGCAGCTGTATATCAGGGAGTAAACCTTCTGAGAATAAAAACAGCTGGAGCTTGTTGAGTTCATTACACAGGGGAAAGGATAATGTACTGGGAACTCCTCAGAAGAATCTGATTTGTGGTGAGGGGAGAGAGATAAAAGCTCATTTAGGAACGACTTGAACATGCTTCGTAGGTAGCTGTTTATCAGTAAATATCTCCAATGATTTTAAGAAAAGCAGTAGCTTAATAAATTAAGTACTTCCTGGTATGGTTACTGTACAGGAAACTCCCCAAAAGAATCTGGTGTTGGAGAATTAAGGTCTCCAACCAGTGGAAAAATTTAGCCCCGGCACGGTTACTCTGATGCCTCATTAGCACACTAATAGGCCCTTGGGAACACATTCCCAGATAGGAGTTTCTGGTGTTTGTGGGCCAAAGGAAGCCACCAGTTGTTGTGAGAATCTCCTTTTTCCCCCTACTTAGCAAGTCTCCCTGAGGAGACTTGCTAGACCAGCTGCATTTAGTGTTAGATTCTCTCTGTAAACAGGAAAGTCTCCTCACTAGATTCTCACTGTAAACAGGAAAGTCTCCTCACTGTTATTTCACAAGTATTTGGAGAAGTCAAGATTGATGTTATCTAGCCTTAAGGAGATAGTAGCTAGGAGATAATTATAGTTCTACCTCGGTTGTATACAGTTCCTTGTTTTGATATCAACAATCTTTGTAGTCACTACCTCCTGTAATTTAGAAAGGCATTTGTATCAAGTTCCTGCCCTCACAGTAGGAAATTTCCTCCACTTCTGTATTTGAGACAAATGTCATGCTGTATTGATCTTTTACCCTGTAATTGTAAAACTGGTTTCTAACCCTATATAAACCCTGGCCCTCTTGGAATAAAGTATGCATTGGTTCACTCGCCTTGCATCCCCCGTGTCCTGATTTCGACTGCAGTTACCCAGGTTCAACATCTGGCGTCCGGACCCAGGGACCTGACAATTGATCCACAGGAGATTGCGGAACTGCCGAGCTCTCGAGTGAGGTAAGAGATATTTTTAATTCACAGGAGACAAGGGCTCTGTGTGTAGTTCACAGGAGACAAGGGATCTGTGTGGTGAGCTCCTATTCTTAAAAAATTACGGGGTTATGGGACAAGCTAAACCAACTCCATTTTCTAATTTTATCCACCATGTATTAAAACGGGACGGAGCTATGGTCTCGTGTTCACAAAGAGGTGAGTGTGGACAGGTGGTAGTGGAGTATAATCTATGGTTCCCAGAGGGAGATACTTTAGATTTAAAAGTCTGGGAACGAGTAGAGAATAATATAAAAAATGAATATCGGTGTGGAGACAAGGTTCCAGTTACATTTTGGTCTGTTTGGGCATTAATACATACAGCCGTGAGCATGATGTCTCCTGATGCTATCATAACATCAGCTGCTGAGCCAGAGGCTGACGTGGAAAAAGCTATGAAGGCTTATAATTTGTCCGGGGAGGTAAAAACTCAAATTGGGCAGGAGCTAAAAGACATGGCAACACCTGAACTATCTCCTGTCAGTTTTGTTAAAGAAAAATTAACATCAAATAAGCCTTCAGCCTCTACCTATGCTCCTTCAGAGAATGATGATAATTTAGGCAGCTCAGCAGTGCAGTCAAAGTGCTACAGATGCTCTTTCGATCTGCCAGGGGCAGTCAGGAAGGTGAAAGTAAAGAACAAATAATTGCAGCCGCGGAGCCCACTTTTACTTTAATTAATCTAAGTCCTATAGTTCTGCTTCTCTCTCTTGCTATCAAACTTTTCCTGTCATTCAACCCCCTCCAACCGGAGGTGTAGCACAGCCCCGTCATTATCAAGATATTGACCAGATTCACTCAATTTAGGACAGCTGTAATACAGGGCCGTCTCATGGCTCCCTTCCAGTGAAGGAGGCTTCCCCATCATCTTTTCTTTACAACCAGGCACTAGCAGGGGAGCTGACACTCCCTGTTTTAGTCCATCAGCCTGGAATTGGGGAAGGACTAGTGATTTTTCTTTTACTTCTTAAGAGAATTTTTACTGCAATTGCACTTTTAATTTGCGCCTGCGCTGCATGTTTCATGTGTCTTTGTCCTTGTTTGATTAGTTGTGTTTCGTGTGGAGTGCTAAATTGGGAAAGAAGTCCTCTGGTGGGCGGCCTCGGCAGGTTGATTGCCAGGGGATGGAAATCTCCACTGGGGAGGATCCCCCTGAGAATTTTCAGGGCCCTATGGACTTTCCATCACTCTGGCTGGCAGCTTGTGGACGCTGGACATGCCATCCAAGGCGTAAAAGCCTCTGTTTATATGTTCTGTTTTGTCTTGACTAGTTTTGTCTTTGAGATTGGTACCAGTTTTAAACATAAACTTTTGTTTCCCTTATTTCTGTTGTCCATTTACATGTCTATGGGCAAAACATTTACTAGGTACTGTGTCTCCTTCTGCAAGAAGGCAGAAAAAGTGCAGGCTGCTAAGAGCTGAGTTCAAACAGCCGGCTAGGCTAATCTTAGCCTGAGAGTAAACACTAAGAGTCAAGTGCTAGGTGGACTCAGTAATACTCCAGGGGACCCCAACCCAGTTATCTTCAGCTAAAAAGTGTTTAGTATGCTAAGATACTTTGCTAAAACTAATAGGCCCTAGCGAATAAGACTAAACAATGCTAAAATCATTCATTAAAGGTTTTGTTTTAAGTTTTGGTCATTACAAGAGTAAGATTGGAAAATATACCTTTTGCCACTAAAAAATGTACGGCTGATAGTTGTTTGGACTGCTTTTAAGTTCTGTTTACATTAATACCTACATATGTGAATGTATGTATGTGTGTGTGCGCACGCACAAATGTATGTGGGTGTGAATGTGTTCAAGATTAAAAATGTATGATGTAAAAATAGGTTAGTTTAACTTTAAACTTCAAAAGATCATCGAATTTGGGCATTACCAAAAGCTTTAAAGGATTATTTATTTTAAAAGGAACTATAGTTAAAAATTCTTTAATTCATGGTCAAAAATAAATAAATTAATAAATAAATAAGAACTTAGCATGGGCCTTTGAACCTATCCTCAGTAGTGAGGGGTAAACTGACAAAAGTGCAGTTTAGCCGATCCACGTGACAGGACAGCGGTAGGGTGGCGTCCATTCATAGTGGGAGGGGGCAAGCTGGCCCCAAGGCAGTTCATCAAGCTCTAAGGAGTAGGATGGAGATAGGCCCATTCTATAGGACAGGCCAATGGAGGCCTTTCTTTTATTTCTTTTGTTTTTAGGTATAAACATTGGAAACCTCAGGGTAAAATGTATGATTTGACTGATACTTCTAAAACTGCCCCTTAGGATGGATTGAAATTGGAATATCTTAAAGGAGAGTTAAAAGTTTATTTACCTGATATAACTCGATTTCTGTACAGGTTTGCAATTTGGATGTATTAAAAAGGCAAATATGCTAACTCTGAAATCT
Organism: Perognathus longimembris pacificus; assembly: GCF_023159225.1. Taxonomy (NCBI): domain Eukaryota; kingdom Metazoa; phylum Chordata; class Mammalia; order Rodentia; family Heteromyidae; genus Perognathus; species Perognathus longimembris. The sequence goes on along the minus strand of NW_025957381.1, from coordinate 21,006 downwards.
CATGGTTATAATTCTGGGGCACACTGCTAAGTGTACTATTGTTACAATTGTTTTGGGTATCACTTTAATGAATCAGGTACTAAAATTTTTTTAAGTGTAAACTGTACTGTAACAGTAAGATTAACTATCTTAAGTCACATATAATCAGGTAAATATTTTAAAGTATATAAACTAATGGGGGATAGAAGTACACAACTTTCATTAACTCTCTGTATATAGGAAAATGGCTCTTTTAAAGCAGACAACCAGGAGGCAATGTGCCCCCTGGGCTTCAGTTTTTCTATGCAAATACAGGCTGAGGTAAAGGTGTGAAAGCCTCTACTTTAAAAGGTTTTAGAATGCCTTTCTAGATAAGAAATTTGGAAGTGAAAAACAAGCAGCATGAAGCAATGGGTGATACCTAGGCTCCAGATTTCTTTTAATACAACCAGGCTTGGTAAAAGACTTGATCAAAAATGTATTCTGAGATATGAAATTTAAAATGTTTGTTTTAAGTTGGATATAGGAAAACGATGGCTATCAAGATAATTGTTTAATTACTACTCCAGTTTGTTTTACAGGTTTTCAGTAAAATGATTTATTATTTGCTGCACCTGATAAAAATATTGTATCAAAATTGTTACAAATTTTGCCTTTAGACTTTCAACAGTATAATTTAATAATTGCCCCTGATAAAATTCATTTAAACAGAAGAATCATTTAAGTATCTGGGATATTTAGTTAGAAGACAAGTAATTACCCCCCAATTAATAAAAATCCGTACTGAAGAGTTTAAAACTCTTAATAATTTTCAAAAGTTACTAGGGACATCAATTGGCTTCGCCCTTCCTTAGGAATTCCCACATATGCGCTGCATAATCTATTTTCCATCCTTCAAGGAGATTCGGACTTAAAAAGCCCCCGTAAATTAACTGATGAGGCACGTCAGGAGCTACTCCTAGTGGAAAAGGCCCTGGCTCAAAATTCCTTAGCCCAGGTAGACTTATCTGCCCCTATTGGGCTGCTAATTTTACTTACCAAAGACTACCCTACAGGGGTGCTAGCTCAGTACAATAAGCCTTTGGAATGGATATATACCAAACACACTTTCTCCAAAACGTTAACCACCTACCCAGAGATGATCAGTTTCATTATCATGCAAGGCCGTAAGAGATGCCTGCAAATCAGTGGGCAAGACGCCTACTTCATTACCACCCCTATACCTAAACAGCAGTTTGAGTTTATGTTACAAACCTCTGATCTTCTCCCTCTGGCTTTAAATGGCTTTACAGGGGAAATTTTATACTATTTACCTTCTAGTCCTCTTTGGCAATTTTTTCAAAGACAAACTTATGTTATTGATAATATTTTACTCTCTGAGCCCATTCTAAATGCTCCCAATGTTTTTGTAGATGGTACTAAAAAAAACAAATGTGCTTTCTGGACAGAAGATAAATATCAAGTTTTCTTTACCCCTTGGCAATCAGCACAACAAAATGAGTTACAGGCTATTATATATGCTCTGGGAAATTTCTTGATACCTTTTAATTTAATTACTGACTCTGCTTATGCAGCACATGTTTTATGCAATATATATACTCTGCTGTTATTTCTCAAATAAAACCCCCACTAAGTTCACTATTTAAACAATTACAGAACCTGTTGCGCCAGAGGCAACACTCTTTGTATGCAGTCCATATTCGAGCTCATTCTAATTTGCCAGGTCCTATGGCATACGGTAATGCTAAAGTAGATGCTTTAGTCTCTTTTGCCTCAGCAGAAGAAGATCATGCTGCCCGGCACTCTAATGCAGGTCATTTACATGTTACTTATAAAATTCCCTTTAAACAAGCTAAACAAATCATTGCTAACTGTCCTACTTGCAGACCCTTGCATCTGCGAACTCTTCCCCACGGTGCGAATCCTCGAGGATTGGCTCCTAATAAAATTTGGCAAATGGATGTAACACACATCCCTGAATTTGGCCGCTTACAATATGTGCATGTATCCATTGATACACATTCTTCTTTTATTTGGGCAACACTTCTACCAGGGGAAAAAGGGACTCATGTCATTCAACATTTACTAGAAACATTCGCAGTCATGGGGATTCATTCTCAAATAAAAACTGACAATGCACCAGCTTATTCCAGTAAACAGGTACGAAAATTTTTAGAATTTCATAACATTTTTCATGTTACAGGAATTGAATACAATCCTCAAGGTCAAGGTATAGTAGAAAGAGCTCATTATACATTAAAAACACAAATTAAAAAACTAAAGAGGGGGAGTATGGATAGTACTGAGGGATATGCAACTTCTATGAAAAGTATTTATAAAACAGCCCGAGCCGTTATTGCAGAAGCACTATTTGTCCTTAACTTTTTAAATTTGCCTCAAGGAGATGTTTTAGCAAGAGCTGAGCGACACTTCCTAGCTCCGCCTATGCAAAACAAACCACAGCCAGTTTGGAATAGATTGGGGGTTGGCCTAGATTGGGTCCCGGGGAGTTAACCCAGGGGCGAGGGTATGCTTATGTTTCTACAGAAGACAGCCCATCTTTCTAGCACCTGCTCCAGTGGATCCAGCAACAAACACCCCTCTGTCCATCAAGGGGGTGAGACATTCTCATTCAAGTGATAAGGCCATTCAAATGGACAGGTGTGCACTGGTAACCTGTAGGGGCTACATCAGAGGTAATGTATTGGGCCTATATTTTCTAACCCTCCTTTATTACGTCCATATTTATGGACAAAAGCCCCTGTCTCTGTTTTTACATCTATTCCTAATTTACTCTCTCCCCCTATGGGTCTGGCATTCCAGTCTTTCCTATGGAAGAGGAAAGATCATTTAACTTCTCTTATTCTCAGTTCTCTAAAGCTATCTGTCAAGGCCGTTCCCCATGTTACCCTTTTAGATATCAATATTGGATTCAGCATGGAGGTTCATATAACTCCAGTAGAACTCGGCTGATTAGACTGTCTTCCTGGTCTGTGGGATCTCATACCTATAAATTAGATAATTATCCTATTCCTGCTGGCCTGCCTAAATGTGACAATTTTACTTATCTAAACCTGAAATTTTTCCAACTATTTGGAATACATCCCAGCATACTTGGTATGATTGGGGACCTTTTGGTGTGTGGTTGAAAAACTGCACTGAATATAACTCATCTTGTGACCCTACTTTATCTATAAACATGTCCAATGCCATGTCTGCTAAACAGCTTTTAGGGTGGTTTGGAGCAGGCTTTAGTGACCCCCTGCCTGCTCTCGCCCATGGATACAGGCTATTTCCTCCACAACATCATCTCTAGAAATTAGCAGCTTCTCAGGCTCCTGTATTGCTGGCCAATGGAACTTACTCAGGAACTAAAAGATCCTCGGCCTCCTACAACTTCACAGTTGTAAAGACCTATAATATCTCTGCTTGTGTTCATTTTCCACAAGTACTGATGGTCGGCCCCATAAACATAACTAAGAATGCCATTACCAGCATAAATTGTAAATTGTATACTTGCTTGAATAACAATGTCACCTTTAATTTTAGTCAAGATAGGGTCATGATTTTAACCCAGCGCGACTCCCTTTGGGTTCGTGTCCCCGGGCTGGAGGACCTGTACAAGGATTGGTAATGCAGTTTTTCAAGCGGCTTCTGAGGAGGAGTCGTCGTGCCATTGGACTGATTATTGCAGGACTCGTTGGATTGATTGCCATTGCTACAACTGCAGCAGTATCCGGAGCCGCATTGCGACAATCCGTACAAACTCATGACTTTATGGTGCAGTGGCACCAGGACTCCTACAATCTGTGACAACATCAGCTGAAAATAAATGCCCACCTTCAAGATGAGATAGAAGCTGTTAAAGGAGGAGTGTTTTGGCTTGGACAGAAATATTTGGCTGTACAGCAATGATTGTTTTTGACTTGCGATTGGAATTCTAGTCATGTCTGTGTAACACCTTATAAATATAATGCCTCTGAATGTCAATGGAATGATACACAAATGCTTATAGATGGAGCCCTACTAAATGGTACGTTAAGTGAACAAAGCTTGTACAGGGAGGTTTTTGAAGCTTTTCAAAAGGAATTGCCAGATGCCTCCTCTATTGATGACATAGCCCAAGGACTAGCTCAGACCTTAAAAGGACTAGACCCTAGGGGGTGGTGGCAAAGTATTACCCATAGTGTTGGAAGTGCTTTTATTGCCTTAATACTTATGATATGTGTCTTTTTCTTAGGATATTGTTCTATCATAGCTATAATGAAGCGTTACACTAGGAATAATTCCTCTGATGTTTTACTCACTGCCCTTAAACTTTCTAGAGAAGCGGCTGTGGAAAATTAATAAAAAAGGGGGAATTGTTGGAGAATTAAGGTCTCCAACCAGTGGAAAAATTTAGCCCCGGCACGGTTACTCTGATGCCTCATTAGCACACTAATAGGCCCTTGGGAACACATTCCCAGATAGGAGTTTCTGGTGTTTGTGGGCCAAAGGAAGCCACCAGTTGTTGTGAGAATCTCCTTTTTCCCCCTACTTAGCAAGTCTCCCTGAGGAGACTTGCTAGACCAGCTGCATTTAGTGTTAGATTCTCTCTGTAAACAGGAAAGTCTCCTCACTAGATTCTCACTGTAAACAGGAAAGTCTCCTCACTGTTATTTCACAAGTATTTGGAGAAGTCAAGATTGATGTTATCTAGCCTTAAGGAGATAGTAGCTAGGAGATAATTATAGTTCTACCTCGGTTGTATACAGTTCCTTGTTTTGATATCAACAATCTTTGTAGTCACTACCTCCTGTAATTTAGAAAGGCATTTGTATCAAGTTCCTGCCCTCACAGTAGGAAATTTCCTCCACTTCTGTATTTGAGACAAATGTCATGCTGTATTGATCTTTTACCCTGTAATTGTAAAACTGGTTTCTAACCCTATATAAACCCTGGCCCTCTTGGAATAAAGTATGCATTGGTTCACTCGCCTTGCATCCCCCGTGTCCTGATTTAGACTGCAGTTACCCAGGTTCAACAATCTGGATTGTGGTGAGCGAACAGAGAAAAAACCTCATTTAGGACCTGCATTTACGAAGGTGGTAGGCAGCTGTATATCAGGGAGTAAACCTTCTGAGAATAAAAACAGCTGGAGCTTGTTAAGGTAATTACACAGGGGAAAGGATAATGTCCTGGGAACTCCTCAGATGAATCTGATTTGTGGTGAGGGGAGAGAGATAAAAGCTCATTTAGGAACGACATGAAAATGCTGCATAGGTAGCTGTTTATCAGTAAATATCTCCACTGAGATTAAGAAAAGCAGTATCTTAATAAATTAAGTACTTCCTGGTATGGTTACTGTACTGGTAACTCCCCAAAAGAATCTTGATTGTGGTGAGGGAACAGAGAAAAAAGCTCATTTAGGACCTGCACTTACGAAGGGGGTAGGCTCCTGTAAATCAGGGAGTAAACCACCTTCTGTCAATAAAAACAGCTGGAGCTTGTTAAGGTAATTACAGAGGGGAAAGGATATTGTACTGGGAACTCCTCAGAAGAATCTGATTTGTGGTGAGGGCAGAGAGATAAAAGCTCATTTAGGAACGACATGAACATGCTGCGTAGGTAGCTGTTTATCAGTAAATATCTCCACTGAGATTAAGAAAAGCAGTAACTTAAAAAATTAAGTACTCCCTGGAATGGTTACTGTACTGGTAACTCCCCAAAGATTCTGGATTGTGGTGAGGGAACAGATAAAAAAGCTCATTTAGGACTTGCACATACGAAGCGGGTAGACTGCTGTATATCAGGGAGTAAACCTTCTGAGAATAAAAACAGCTGGAGCTTGTTAAGGTAATTACACATGGTAAAGGATAATGTACTGGGAAATCCTCAGAAGAATCTGATTTGTGGTGAGGGGAGAGAGATAAAAGCTCATTTAGGAACGACATGAACATGCTGCGTAGGTAGCTGTTTATCAGTAAATATCTCCACTGAGATTAAGAAAAGCAGTAGCTTAATAAATTAAGTACTTCCTGGTAAGGTTACTGTACTGGTAACTCCGCAAAAGAATCTGGATTGTGGTGAGGGAACAGAGAAAAAAGCTCATTTAGGACCTGCACTTACGAAGGGGGTAGGCAGCTGTAAATCAGGGAGTAAACCACCTTCTGAGAATAAAAATAGCTGGAGCTTGTTAAGGTAATTACACAGGGGAAAGGATAATGTACTGGGAACTCCTCAGAAGAATCTGATTTGTGGTGAGGGCAGAGAGATAAAAGCTCATTTTGGAACGACATGAACATGCTGCGTAGGTAGCTGTTTATCAGTAAATATCTCCACTAAGATTAAGAAAAGCAGTAGCTTAAGAAATTAAGTACTTCCTGATATGGTTTCTCTACTGGTAACTCCCCAAAAGAATCTCGATTGTGGTGAGGGAACAGAGAAAAAGCTCATTTAGGAACTGCACTTACGAAGGGGGTAGGCAGCTGTATATCAGGGAGTATCCCTTCTGAGAATAAAAACAGCAGGAACTTGGTAAGGTAATTACACAGGGGAAAGGATAATGTGCTGGGAACTCCTCAGAAGAATCTGATTTTGGTGATGGGAGAGAGATAAAAGCTCAATTAGGAACGACATGAACATGCTGCGTAGGTAGCTGTTTTTCAGTAAATATCTCCACTGAGATTAAGAAATGCAATAGCTTAATAAATTAAGTACTTCCTGGTATGGTTACTGTACTGGTAACTCCCCAAAAGAATCTTGATTGTGGTGAGGGATCAGAGAAAAAAGCTCATTTACGACCTGCACTTACGAAGGGTGTAGGCAGCTGTATAAGGGAGTAAACCTTCTGAGAAGAAAAACAGATGGAGCCTGTTAAGGTAATTACACAGGGGATAGGATAATTTACTGGGAACTCCTCAGAAGAATCTGATTTGTGGTGAGGGAGAGAGATAAAAGCTCATTTTGGAACGACATGAACATGCTGCGTAGGTAGCTGTTTATCAGTAAATATCTCCACTAAGATTAAGAAAAGCAGTAGCTTAATAAATTAAGTACTTCCTGATATGGTTTCTGTACTGGTAACTCCCCAAAAGAATCTGGATTGTGGTGAGGGAACAGAGAAAAAAGCTCATTTAGGACCTGCACTTACGAAGGGGGTAGGCAGCTGTATATCAGGGAGTATACCTTCTGAGAATAAATACAGCTGGAGCTTGTTAAGGTAATTACACAGGGGAAAGGATAATGTACTGGGAACTCCTCAGAAGAATCTGATTTGTGGTGAGGGGAGACAGATAAAAGCTCATTTAAGAACGGCATGAATATGCTGCGTAGGTAGCTGTTTATCAGTAAATATCTCCACTTAGATTATGAAAAGCAGTAGCTTAATAAATTAAGTACTTCCTGATATGGTTTCTGTACTGGTAACTCCCCAAAAGAATCTGGATTGTGGTGAGGGAACAGAGAAAAAAGCTCATTTAGGACCTGCACTTACGAAGGGGGTAGGCAGTTGTATATCAGGGAGTATCCCTTCTGAGAATAAAAACAGCAGGATCTTGGTAAGGTAATTACACAGGGGAAAGGATAATGTACTGGGAACTCCTCAGAAGAATCTGATTTTGGTGAGGGGAGAGAGATAAAAGCTCATTTAGGAACGACATGAACATGCTGCGTAGGTAGCTGTTTATCAGTAAATATCTCCACTGAGATTAAGAAATGCAATAGCTTAATAAATTAAGTACTTCCTGGTATGGTTACTGTACTGGTAACTCCCCAAAAGAATCTGGATTGTGGTGAGGGATCAGAGAAAAAAGCTCATTTAAGGACCTGCACTTACGAAGGGGGTAGGCAGCTGTATATAAGGGAGTAAACCTTCTGAGAAGAATAACAGCTGGAGCCTGTTAAGGTAATTACACAGGGGAAAGGATAATGTACTGGGAACTCCTCAGAAGAATCTGATTTGTGGTGAGGGGAGAGAGATAAAAGCTCATTAGGAACGACATGAACATGCTGCATAGGTAGCTGTTTTATCAGTAAAAATCTCCAGGAGATTAAGAAAAGCAGTAGCTTAATAAATTAAGTACTTCCTGGTATGGTTACTGTACTGGTAACTCCCCAAAAGAATCTGGATTGTGGTGAGGGAACAGAGAAAAAAGCTCATTTACGACCTGCACTTACGAAGGGGGTAGGCACCTGTAAATCAGGGAGTAAACCACCTTCTGACAATAAAAACAGCTGGAGTTTGTTAAGGTAATTACACAGGGGAAAGGATAATGTACTGGGAACTCCTCAGAAGAATCTGATTTGCGGTGAGGGGAGAGAGATAAAAGCTCATTTAGGAACGACATGAACATGCTGCGTAGGTAGCTGTTTATCAGTAAATATCTCCACTGAGATTAAGAAAAGCAGTAGCTTAATAAATTAAGTACTTCCTGGTATGGTTACTGTACTGGTAACTCCGCAAAAGAATCTGGATTGTGGTGAGGGAACAGAGAAAAAAGCTCATTTAGGACCTGCCCTTACGAAGGGGGTATGCAGCTGTATATCAGGGAATATCCCTTCTGAAAATAAAAACAGGTGGAGTTTTTTAAGGTAATTACACAGGGGAAAGGATACTGTACTGGGAACTCCTCAGAAGAATCTGATTTGTGGTGAGGGGAGAGAGATAAAAGTTCATTTAGGAACGACATGAACATGCTGCATAGGCAGCTGTTTATTAGTAAATATCATCACTGAGATTAAGAAAAGAAGTAGCTTAATAAATTAAGTACTTCCTGGAATGGTTACTGTACTGGTAACTCCCCAAAAGAATCTGGATTGTGGTGAGGGAAGAGAAATGAGCTCATTTAGGACCTGCACTTACGAAAGGGGTAGGCAGCTGTATATCAGGGAGTATACCTTCTGAGAATAAATAAAGCTGGAGCTTGTTAAGGTAATTACACAGGGGAAAGGATAATGTACTGGGAACTCCTCAGAAGAATCTGATTTGTGGTGAGGGGAGACAGATAAAAGCTCATTTAGGAACGGCATGAACATGCTGCGTAGGTAGCTGTTTATCAGTAAATATCTCCACTAAGATTAAGAAAAGCAGTAGCTTAATAAATTAAGTACTTCCTGATATGGTTTCTGTACTGGTAACTCCCCAAAAGAATCTGGATTGTGGTGAGGGAACAGAGAAAAAATCTCATATAGGACCTGCACTTACGAAGAGGGTAGGCAGCTGTATATCAAGGAATATCCCTTCTGAGAATAAAAACAGCTTGTGCTTTTTAAGGTAATTACACAGGGGAAAGGATAATGTACTGGGAACTCCTCAGAAGAATCTGATTTGTGGTGATGGGAGAGAGATAAAAGCTCATTTAGGAACGACATGAACATGCTGCATAGGTAGCTGTTTATCAGTAAAAATATCCAGGAGATTAAGAAAAGCAGTAGCTTAATAAATTAAGTACTTCCTGGTATGGTTACTGTACTGGTAACTCCCCAAAAGAATCTGGATTGTGGTGAGGGAACAGAGAAAAAAGCTCATTTAGGACCTGCACTTACGAAGGGTTAGACACCTGTAAATCATGGAGTAAACCACCTTCTGACAATAAAAACAGCTGGAGCTTGTTAAGGTAATTACACAGGGGAAAGGTAATGTACTGGGAACTCCTCAGAAGAATGTGATTTCTGGTGAGGGCAGAGAGATAAAAGCTCATTTAGGAACGACATGAACATGCTGCGTTGGTAGCTGTTTATCAGTAAATATCTCCACTGAGATTAAGAAAAGCAGTAACTTAATAAATTAAGTACTTCCTGGGATGGTTACTGTACTGGTAACTCCCCAAAAGAATCTGGATTGTGGTGAGGGAACAGATAAAAAAGCTCATTTAGGACCTGCACATACGAAGGGGGTAGACAGCTGTATATCAGGGAGTAAACCTTCTGAGAATAAAAACAGCTGGAGCTTGTTAAGGTAATTACACATGGTAAAGGATAATGTACTGGGAAATCCTCAGAAGAATCTGATTTGTGGTGAGGGGAGAGAGATAAACCTCATTTAGGAAAGACATGAACATGCTGCGTAGGTAGCTGTTTATCAGTTAATATCTCCACTGAGATTAAGAAAAGCAGTAGCTTAATAAATTAAGTACTTCCTGGTATGGTTACTGTACTGGTAACTCCCCAAAAGAATCTGGATTGTGGTGAGGGAACAGAGAAAAAAGCTCATTTAGGTCCTGCACTTACGAAGGGGGTAGGCAGTTTTCTATCACGGAGTAAACCTTCTGAGAATAAAAACAGCAGGAGCTTGTTAAGGTAATTACACAGGGGAAAGAATAATGTACTGGGAACTACTCAGAAGAATGTGATTTGTGGTGAGGGGAGAGAGATAAAAGCTCATTTAAGAACGACATGAACATGCTGCATAGGTAGCTGTTTATCAGTAAATATCTCCACTGAGATTAAGAAAAGCAGTAGCTTAATAAATTAAGTACTTCCTGGTATGGTTACTGTACTGGTAACTCCCCAATAGAATCTGGATTGTGGTGAGGGAACAGAGAAAAAAGCTCATTTAGGACCTGCACTTACGAAGGGGGTAGGCATCTGTAAATCAGGGAGTAAACCACCTTCTGAGAATAAAAACAGCTGGAGCTTGTTAAGGTAATTACACAGGGGAAAGGATAATGTACTGGGAACTCCTCAGAAGAATCTGATTTGTGGTGATGGCAGAGAGATAAAAGCTCATTTGGAACGACATGAACATGCTGCGTAGGTAGCTGTTTATCAGTAAATATCTCCACTAAGATTAAGAAAAGCAGTAGCTTAATAAATTAAGTACTTCCTGATATGGTTTCTGTACTGGTAACTCCCCAAAAGAATCTGGATTGTGGTGAGGGAACAGAGAAAAAAGCTCATTTAGGACCTGCACTTACGAAGGGTAGGCAGCTGTATATCAGGGAGTAAATACCTTCTGAGAATAAAACAGCTGGAGCTTGTTAAGGTAATTACACAGGGGAAAGGATAATGTACTGGGAACTCCTCAGAAGAATCTGATTTTTGGTGAGGGCAGAGATAAAAGCTCATTTAGGAACGACATGAACATGCTGCGTAGGTAGCTGTTTATCAGTAAATATCTCCACTGAGATTAAGAAAGCAATAGCTTAATAAATTAAGTACTTCCTGGTATGGTTACTGTACTGGTAACTCCCCAAAAGAATCTGATTGTGGTGAGGGATCAGAGAAAAAGCTCATTTAGGACCTGCACTTACGAAGGGGGTAGGCAGCTGTATATAAGGGAGTAAACCTTCTGAGAAGAATAACAGATGGAGCTGTTAAGGTAATTACACATGGAAAGGATAATGTACTGGGAACTCCTCAGAAGAATCTGATTTGTGGTGAGGGGAGAGAGATAAAAGCTCATTTTGGAACGACATGAACATGCTGCGTAGGTAGCTGTTTATCAGTAATATCTCCACTGAGATTAAGAAAAGCAGTAGCTTAATAAATTAAGTACTTCTGGATATGGTTCTGTACTGGTAACTCCCCAAAAGAATCTGATTGTGGTGAGGGAACAGAGAAAAAAGCTCATTTAGGACCTGCACTTACGAAGGGGGTAGGCAGCTGTTATCAGGGAGTAAACCTTCTGAGAATAAAAACAGCTGGAGCTTGTTAAGGTAATTACACAGGGGAAAGGATAATGTACTGGGAACTCCTCAGAAGAATCTGATTTGTGGTGAGGGGAGAGAGATAAAAGCTCATTTAGGAACGACATGACATGCTGCTAGGTAACTGTTTATCAGTAAATATCTCCACTGAGATTAAGAAAGCATAGCTTAATAAATTAAGTACTTACTGGTATGGTTACTGTACTGGTAACTCCCCAAAGAATCTGGATTGTGGTGAGGGATCAGAGAAAAAGCTCATTTAGGACCTGCACTTACGAAGGGGGTAGGCAGCTGTATATTAGGGAGTAAAACCTTCTGAGAAGAAAAACAGCTGGAGCTGTTAAGGTAATTACACAGGGGAAAGGATAATGTACTGGGAACTCCTCAGAAGAATCTGATTTGTGGTGAGGGAGAGATATAAAAGCTCATTTAGGAACGACATGAACATGCTGCGTAGGTAGCTGTTTATCAGTAAAAATCTCCTAGGAGATTAAGAAAAGCAGTAGCTTAATAAATTAAGTACTTCCTGGTATGATTACTGTACTGGTAACTCCCAAAAGAATCTGGATTTGTGGTGAGGGGAAGAGAGAAAAAAGCTCATTTAGGACCTGCACTTACGAAGGGGGTAGGCACCTGTAAATCAGGGAGTAAACCTTCTGACAATAAAAACAGCTGGAGTTTGTTAAGGTAATTACACAGGGGCAAGGATAATGTACTGGGAACTCCTCAGAAGAATCTGATTTGTGGTGAGGGAGAGAGATAAAAGCTCATTTAGGAACGACATGAACATGCTGCGTAGGTAGCTGTTTTTCAGTAAATATCTCCACTGAGATTAAGAAAAGGAGTAGCTTAATAAATTAAGTACTTCCTGGTATGGTTACTGTACTGGTAACTCCCCAAAAGAATCTGATTGTGGTGAGGACAGAGAAAAAAGCTCATTTAGGACCTTCACTTACGAAGGGGGTAGGCAGCTGTATATCAGGGAGTAAACCTTCTGAGATAAAAACAGTGGAGCTGTTAATGTAATTACACAGGGGAAAGGATATTGTACTGGAACCCTCAGAGAATCTGATTGTGGTGAGGGGAGAGAGATAAAAGTTCATTTAGGAACGACATGAACATGCTGCATAGGCAGCTGTTTATTAGTAAATATCACCACTGAGATTAAGAAAGAAGTAGCTTAATAAATTAAGTACTTCCTGGAAGGTTACTGTACTGGTAACTCCCCAAAAGAATCTGATTGTGGTGAGGGAACAGAGAAAAAAGCTCATTTAGGACCTGCACTTACGAAGGGGGTAGGCAGTTTTTATCACGGAGTAAACCTTCTGAGAATAAAAACAGCAGAGCTTGTTAAGGTAATTACACAGGGGAAAGAATAATGTACTGGGAACTCCTCAGAAGAATGTGATTTGTGGTGAGGGGAGAGAGATAAAAGCTCATTTAGGAACGACATGAACATGTGCATAGGTAGCTGTTATCAGTAAATATCTCCACTGAGATTAAGAAAAGCAGTAGCTTAATAAATTAAGTACTTCCTGGTGTGGTTACTGTACTGGTAACTCCCCAAAGAATCTGGATTGTGGTGAGGGAACAGAGAAAAAAGCTCATTTAGGACCTGCACTTACGAAGGGGGTAGGCAACTGTAAATCAGGGAGTAAACCACCTTCTGAGAATAAAAACAGCTGGAGCTTGTTAAGGTAATTACACAGGGAAAGGATAATGTACTGGGAACTCCTCAGAAGAATCTGATTTGTGGTGAGGGCAGAGAGATAAAAGCTCATTTAGGAACGACATGAACATGCTGCGTAGGTAGCTGTTTATCAGTAAATATCTCCACTGATTAAGAAAAGCAGTAGCTTAATAAATTAAGTACTTCCTGGATATGGTTCTGTACTGGTAACTCCCAAAAGAATCTGGATTGTGGTGAGGGGAACAGAGAAAAAAGCTCATTTAGGACCTGCACTTACGAAGGGGGTAGGCAGCTGTATATCAGAGTATACCTTCTGAGAATAAAACAGCTGGAGCTTGTTAAGGTAATTACACAGGGGAAAGGATAATGTACTGGAACTCCTCAGAAGAATCTGATTTTGGTGAGGGGAAGAGATAAAAGCTCATTTAGGAACGACATGAACATGCTGCGTAGGTACTGTTTATCAGTAAATATCTCCACTGAGATTAAGAAAGCAATAGCTTAATAAATTAAGTATTCCTGGTATGGTTACTGTACTGGTAACTCCCCAAAAGAATCTGATTGTGGTGAGGGATCAGAGAAAAAGCTCATTTAGGAACGACATGAACATGCTGCGTAGGTAGCTGTTTATCAGTAAATATCTCTGAGATTAAGAAAAGCAGTAGCTTAATAAATTAAGTACTTCCTGGTATGGTTATGTACTGGTAACTCCCAAAAGAATCTGGATTGTGGTGAGGGAGAGAGATAAAAGCTCATTTAGGAACTGACATACGAAGGGGGTAGGCAGCTGTTATCAGTAAATATCCCACTGAGAATAAAAACAGCTGGAGCTTGTTAAGGTAATTACACAGGGGAAAGGATAATGTACTGGGAACTCCTCAGAAGAATCTGATTTGTGGTGAGGGGAGAGAGATAAAAGCTCATTTAGGAACGACATGAAAATGGTAGGTAGCTGTTATTAAGTAAATATCTCCACTGAGATTAAAAACAGCTGGAGCTAATAAATTAAGTATTCCTGGTAGGTTATTGTACTGGTAACTCCCCAAAAGAATCTGGGTTGTGGTGAGGGGAGAGAAAAAAGCTCATTTAGGACCTGCACTTACGAAGGGGGTAGGCAGCTGTATATCAGTGAGTAAAACTTCTGAGAATAAAAACAGATGGAGCTTGTTAAGGTAATTACACAGGGGAAAGGATAATGTACTGGGAACTCCTCAGAAGAATCTGATTTGTGGTGAGGGGAGAGAGATAAAAGCTCATTTAGGAACGACTTGAAAATGCAGAGTAGGTAGCTGTTTATCAGTAAATATCTCCACTGAGATTAAGAAAAGCAGTAGCTTAATAAATTAAGTACTTCCTGGTATTGTTACTGTACTGGTAAACTCCCCAAAAGAATCTGGATTGTGGTGAGGGAACAAGAGAAAAAAGCTCATTTAGGACTTGCACTTACGAAGGGGGTAGGCAGCTGTATATCAGGGAGTAAACCTTCTGAGTAAAAAACAGCTGGAGCTTGTTAAGGTAATTACACAGTGGAAGGATAATGTACTGGGAACTCCTCAGAAGAATCTGATTTGTGGTGAGGGGAGAGAGAAAAAAGCTCATTTAGGAACGACATGAACATGCTGCATAGGTAGCTGTTTATCGGAGTAAATATCTCCACTGACATTAAGAAAAGCAGTACCTTAATAAATTAAGTACTTCCTAGTATGGTTACTGTACTGGTAACTCCCCAAAAGAATCTGGATTGTGGTGAGAAAGAGAAAAAGCTCATTTAGGTACCTGCACTTACTAAGGGGTTAGGTAGCTGTATATCAGGGAGTAAACCTTCTGAGAATAAAAACAGCTAGCTAATAATTAAGTAATTCACAGGGGAAAGGATAATGTACTGGGAACTCCTCAGAAGAATCTGATTTGTGGTGAGGGGAGAGAAAAAAGCTCATTTAGGACCGACACGAATGTGTAGGTAGCTGTTATATAAAGTAAATCTCCACTGAGATTAAGAAAAGCAGTAGCTTAATAAATTAAGTACTTCCTGGTATGGATACTGTACTGGTAACTCCCGAAGAATCTGATTGTGGTGAGGGAAGAGAAAAAAGCTCATTTAGGACCTGACATGACAGGGGGTAGGCAGCTGTATATCAGGGAGTAAATCTCCTGAGAAAAAAACACCTGGAGCTTGTTAAGGTAATTACACAGGGGAAAGGATAATGTACTGGGAACTCTCAGAAGAATCTGATTTGTGGTGAGGGGAGAGAGATAAAATCTCATTTAGGAACGACATGAAATGGGTAGGCAGCTGTTATCAGTAAAATTCTGAAATAAAAAGCAGTAGCTTGTTAAGTAATTCCTGGAAAGGTTAATGTACTGGTAACTCCCCAAAAGAATCTGGATTGTGGTGAGGGAACAGAGAAAAAAGCTCATTTAGGACCTGAACATGCTACAAGGGGGTAGGCAGCTGTATATCAGTAAATATCTCCACTGAGATAAGAAAACAGCTAGCTTGTTAAGGTACTTACACTGGAAAGGATAATGTACTGGGTAACTCCTCAAAAGAATCTGATTTGTGGTGAGGGGAGAGAAAAAAGCTCATTTAGGAACGACATGAACATGCTGCGATTAGGCAGTTGTTTATCAGTAAATCTCCACTGAGAATAAAAGCAGTAGGTTGTTAAGGTAATTACACAGGGGTATGGTTACTGTACTGGTAACTCCCCAAAAGAATCTGGATTGTGGTGAGGGAGAGAGATAAAAGCTCATTTAGGAACGACATGAATTCTGCGTAGGTAGCTGTTTATCAGTAAATATCTCCACTGAGATTAAGAAAAGCAGTAGCTTAATAAATTAAGTACTTCCTGGTATGGTTTCTGTACTGGTAACTCCTAAAAGAATCTGGATTGTGGTGACGGAACAGAGAAAAAAGCTCATTTAGGACCTGCACTTACGAAGGGGGTAGGCAGCTGTCTATCAGGGAGTAATACTTCTGAGAATAAAAACAGTGGAGCTTGTCAAGGTAATTACACAGGGGAAAGGATAATGTACTGTGAACTCCTCAGAAGATTCTGATTTGTTGTGAGGGGACAGAGATAAAAGCTCATTTATGAACGACATGACCATGCTGCGTACGTAGCTGTTTATCAGTAAATATCTCCACTGAGATTAAGAAAAGCAGTAGCGTAATAAATTAAGTACTTCCTGGTATGGTTACTGTAATGGTAACTCCCCAAAAGAATCTGGATTGTGGTGAGGGAACAGAGAAACAATTACGAAGGGTTAGGCAGCGCTGTTTATCAGGGAGTAAACCTTCTGAGAATAAAAACAGCTGGAGCTTGTTAAAGTAATTACACAGGGGAAAGGATAATGTACTGGGAACTCTCAGAAGAATCTGATTTGTGGTGAGGGGAGAGAGATAAAAGCTCATTTAGGAACGACATGAACATGCTGCGTAGGTAGCTGTTTATCAGTAAATATCTCCACTGAGATTAAGAAAAGCAGTAGCTTAATAAGTTAAGTACTTCCTGGTATGGTTACTGTACTGGTAACTCCCCAACAGAATCTGGATTGTGGTGAGGGAACAGAGAAAAAAGCTCATTTAGGACCTGCAGTTACGAAGGGGGTAGGCCGCAGTATATCAAGGAGTAAACCTTCTGAGAATAAAAACAGCTGGAGCTTGTTAAGGTAATTACACAGGGGAAAGGATAATGTACTGGGAACTCCTCAGAAGAATCTGATTTGTGGTGAGGGGAGAGAGATAAAAGCTCATTTATGAACGACATGAACATGCTGCCTAGGTAGCTGTTTATCAGTAAATATCTCCACTGAGATTAAGAAAAGCAGTAGCCTAATAAATTAAGTACTTCCTGGAATGGTTACTGTACTGGTAACTCTCCAAAAGAATATGGATTGTGGTGAGCTAACAGAGAAAAAAGCTCATATAGGACCTGCACTTACGAAGGGGGTAGGCAGCTGTATATCAGGGTAAACCTTCTGAGAATAAAAACAGCTGAGCTTGTTAAGGTAATTACACAGGGGAAAGGATAATGTACTGGGAACTCCTCAGAAGAATCTGATTTGTGGTGAAGGGAGAGAGATAAAAGCTCATTTAGGAACGACATGAACATGCAGCGTAGGTAGCTGTTTATCAGTAAATATCTCCACTGAGATTAAGAAACGCAGTAGCTTAATAAATTAAGTACTTCCTGGTATGGTTACTGTACTGGTAAATCCCCAAAGAATCTGGATTGTGGTGAGGGAACAGAGAAAAAAGCTCATTTAGGAACTGCACTTACGAAGGGGGTAGGCAGCTGTATATCAGGGAGTATCCCTTCTGAGAATAAAAACAGCTGGAGCCTGTTAAGTTAATTACACAGGGGAAAGGATATTGTATTGGGAACTCCTCAGAAGAATCTGATTTGTGGTGAGGGGAGAGAGATAAAAGCTCATATAGGAACGACATGAAAATGCTGCATAGGTAGCTGTTTATCAGTAAATATCTCCACTGAGATTAAGAAAAGCAGTATCTTAATAAATTAAGTACTTCCTGGTATGGCTACTGTACTGGTAACTCCGCAAAAGAATCTGGATTGTGCTGAGGGAACAGAGAAAAAAGCTCATTTAGGACCTGCACTTACGAAGGGGGTAGGCAGCTGTATATCAGGGAGTATCCCTTCTGAGAATAAAAACAGCTGGAGCTTGTTAAGGTAATACACAGGGGAAAGGATAATATAATGGGAACTCCTCAGAAGAATCTGATTTGTGGTGAGGGGAGAGAGATAAAAGCTCATTTAGGAACGACATGAACATGTTGCGTAGGTAGCTGTTTATCAGTAAATATCTCCACTGAGATTAGATAAAAGCAGTAGCTTAATAAATTAAGTACTGCCTGGTATGGGGTTACTGTACTGGTAACTCCCAAAACAATCTGGATTGTGGTGAGGGAACAGAGAAAAAAGCTCATTTAGGACCTGCACTTACAAAGGGGGTAGGCAGCTGTATATCAGGGAGTAAACCTTCTGAGAATAAAAACAGTTGGAGCTTGTTAAGGTAATTACACAGGGGAAAGGATAATGTACTGGGAACTCCTCAGAAGAATCTGATTTGTGGTGATGAGGTGCAGACTTTCAAGTCAGGCCCCACCACGTGAACCCCATTTTAGAATCGAACCCTGAGCCAATCAGATTTGTACCTGTGTTCTAATCTCGCTTGCACAGCTGATTGTTGTAACCTTGTTCTTTGCCTTATAAGCCCTGTGTAATCACAGCTCGGGGCTCCCTCCTAACCTCCGCTGTGTCGGTTTGTAGGACGAGGCTCGAGTTGGCAGCTCGTTAAATAAGGCCTTGCCTTGCCTTGCTTTTGCATTTCGGAGTGTCTGAATCTCGGTGGTCTTCTTGGGGGTGGTCTTGCAACATGGCACCACATTTGGGGTTTCGTCCGGGATAGCCCCAGAGACCCTGAGATCCCAGACTCCGAAGGTAAGAAAACAGCGCTGTTCATTTGTCTTGTCCTGTAATTTGTCTGTCTGTTTTGCTTTTGCTTATACTTGTAGGGCGCGAGTCAGTTTGGTTTTTGGCCAGAACTGACCACGAGGGCCTCCTAAACGAGACTCAACCCGCCCACCTTGTACTTAGGTCTGCTTGGGTCTGCTTATCTGGCAGGAGGTTGTGGGCCAACTTGGGTCCACTCCTCCCATACCCTGGCAGGAGGTTGTGGGCCAACTTGGGAGATCTCCAACTCATAACTCGGGTCCACTCCTTCTGCACCCTTGCAGGAGGTTGTGGGCCAACTCGGGTCCACTCCTTCTGCACCCTTGCAGGAGGTTGTGGGCCAACTCGGGTCCACTCCTTCTTACAGGAGGTTGTGGGCCAACTCGGTCCATTCCTTCTGCACCCTTGTAGGAGGTTGTGGCCCAGCTTGGGAGATCTCCAACTCGTAGCTTTTCTTAGGCCTGTGTGTTTTCCTCCTTTTGTATTAATTGTTTGTTTCTTGTAGCCTTTTGGACTGAACATCTGATCAGAGCTATAGATAACGTTCTGAGGACCTCCATCTAGCCCCCTAGACTTGATCCTAGCTCACTGGAGGGAGGTTAAGGAGATCATTTTTGTGTGTTTTTTTCTTGTACTGTGCCTGACTGACAAACGGATGATGGGGAACGTTCCTTCCACTCCCCTGGACTTGACTTTAGCTCACTGGAAAGATGTACAGGTGACAGCCCACAATCAGTCAATCAGTGAGAATGTCCGCAAAAAAAGAACTCTAGGGGACCCCCACCCAGCCTTCTTAAGCAGAAAATTGTTTGGTGCGCTAAAATGTTTTACTAAGACTAAAAATGTTTTACTAAAAATATCAAGCCCTGGGAAATGAGGATAGAGAATGCTAAAATCATTTGTTAAAGGTTTTTGTCTAAAATGTATGGCCGATGCTTATTCAGCACGCTTTAAGATCTTTTGAAATGTATGTGTGTGTGCATGTGTGAGTGTGAATATGTTTAAGACTGCAGTATGATGCAAAACTAAGTTTAAATTCAAAGGTCTTCATGCCATGCAGTAACTGGACTGAAGAAAAAAAAAAAGAGGCTCTTTTAAAACAAGCAGCACGTAAGCAAAGGGCGGCACCTGGTTTCAGATTGCCTGTGAGCTTGTTTTTCCGATGCAGATAAAAGCTAAAGTGTTGTGTTAGTGTTAGAAAGGCTTTGGAAATCAAGAATACATTCCTAGATAAGAAATTTGGAAGTAAAATTGTCCTAAATAATTATTGCAAAGTGAGAAAAGGAGAATTATGGCTGGCTACCAAAATGTTTAATTGCCATTCCAGCTTCTTTAGGTTTTTTGTAACAGTTTCCAGCAGGCCACAGAGAAGCACAGGTGATTCCTACAAGTTTGTCAAGATCTAATACTGACCCTTAATAAATTCCAGGTAAGAGAGCATGCTTTAAAACTACTTCTGTGTGGACCACCTTGTTGCTTATAAATGGAGTAAAGTGGCCCTTATAAGACTCATTGATCTGAATCTGCGGTTCGAAGCCAGCCCGGGCAAAGAAAGGTCCCTGTGAGAGACTTGTCTCTAATTAGCCAGCAGAGTGCTGGGAACAGAGTGGTGTGGAGCTCAAAAGTGGTACGGTGCTAGTCTTGAGCTGGAGAGCTGAGGGACAGCACTCAGGGCCTGAGTGCAAGTCGAAAGTCACTCCTCCTGGGACAAAAGTGATGGAGCATCCAGAGGCAGTAAGTCACTGCTTGGATGGCAGAGATGGTGTCAGATCCTAGAGTCACTACTGTTGGCCTTTCAAAAGTTAAAGCCGGGAAGTCCTAGAAGAATAGTTCATAAGCATGCCTTTCCAATGCCCATGTCTGTCTACTGGGCAGGAATTTGCCAGTCATCTGTGATAATGGTTAGTAAGGGTAAGTTTGTCAAATGAGAGGATAGCACTGGGGACAGATTGGAAATTGCATTGTGCTTATAGACCCCAGAGTTCAGGACAGGTAAAGAATGAATCGGACTCTAAAAGAGACCTTAACTAAACTGGCCTTAGAGATTGGCGCAGACTGGGTGTCACTCCTTCCTTTTGCTCTGCTTAGAGTAAGAAATTCTCCCTATCAGCTTGGAGTAAACTCCTTTTTAAATAATGTACGGTACCCCCCACCCATTATCCCTAGCCTTCAGACTGAATTGCTTGCTGATTTGGATAGTGCTGAATTTTTGTGTAAACTCGATTATTTGCAG
>NW_025957380.1:0-40361 GCF_023159225.1 Perognathus longimembris pacificus | reverse complement strand
TGTACTGGTCACTCCCCAAAAGAATCTGGATTGTGGTGAGGGAACAGAGAAAAAAGCTCATTTAGGACCTGCACTTACGAAGGGGGTAGGCAGCTGTATATCAGGGAGTAAACCTTCTGAGAATAAAAACAGCTGGAGCTTGTTAAGGTAATTACACAGGGGAAAGGATAATGTACTGGCAACTCCTCTGAAGATTCTGATTTGTGGTGAGGGGAGAGAGATAAAAGCTCATTTAGGAACGACATGAACATGCTGCATAGGTAGCTGTTTATCAGTAAATATCTCCACTGAGATTAAGAAAAGCAGTAGCTTAATAAATTTAGTACTTCCTGGTATGGATACTGTACTGGTAACTCCCCAAAAAAATCTGGATTGTGGTGAGGGAATAGAGAAAAAAGCTCACTTAGGACCTGCACTTACGAAGGGGGTAGGCAGCTGTATATCAGGGATTAAACCTTCTGAGAATAAAAACAGCTGGAGCTTGTTAAGGTAATTACACAGGGGAAAGGATAATGTACTGGGATCTCCTCAGAAGAATCTGATTTGTGGTGACGGGGAGAGAGATAAAAGCTCATTTAGGAACGACAGGAACATGCTGCGTAGGTAGCTGTTTATCAGTAAATATCTCCACTGAGATTAAGAAAAGCAGTAGCTTAATAAATTAAGTACTTCCTGGTATCGTTACTGTACTGGAACTCCGCAAAAGAATCTGGATTGTGGTGAGGGAACAGAGAAAAAAGCTCATTTAGGACCTGCACTTACGAAGGGGGTAGGCAGCTGTATATCAGGGAGTAAACCTTCTGAGAATAAAAACAGCTGGAGCTTGTTAAGGTAATTACACAGGGGAAAGGATAATGTACTGGGAACTCCTCAGAAGAATCTGATTTGTGGTGAGGAGAGAGAGATAAAAGCTCATTAGGAACGACATGAACATGCTGCGTAGTAGCTGTTTATCAGTAAATATCTCCACTGAGATTAAGAAAAGCAGTAGCTTAATAAATTAAGTACTTCCTTGTATGGTTACTGTACTGGTAACTCCCAAAAGAATCTGGATTGTAGTGAGGGGAACAGAGAAAACAGCTCATTTAGGACCTGCACTTACGAAAGGGGTATGCAGCTGTTTATCAGGGAGTTAACCTTCTGAAAATAAAAACAGCTGGAGCTTGTTAAGGTAATTACACAGGGGAAAGGATAATGTACTGGGAACTCCACAGAAGAATCTGAAATTTCGTGACGGGAGAGAGATAAAAGCTCATTTAGGAACGACATGAACATGCTGCGTAGGTAGCTGTTTATCAGTAAATATCTCCACTGAGATTAAGAAAAGCAGTAGCTTACTAAATTAAGTACTTGCTGGCATGGTTACTGTACTGGAACTCCCCAAAAGAATCTGGATTGTGGTGAGGGAACAGAGAAAAAAGCTCATTTAGGACCTGCACTTACGAAGGGGGTAGGCAGCTGTATATCAGGGAGTAAACCTTCTGAGAATAAAAAACAGCTGGAGCTTGTTAAGGTAATTACACAGGGGAAAGGATAATGTACTGGGAACTCCTCAGAAGAATCTGATTTGTGGTGAGGGGAGAGAGATAAAAGCTCATTTAGGAACGACATGAACATGCTTCATACGTAGCTGTTTATCAGTATATATCTCCACTGAGATTAAGAAAATCAGTAGCGTAATAAATTAAGTACTTCCTGATATGGATACTGTACTGGTAACTCCCCAAAAGAATCTGGATCTTGGTGAGGGAACAGAGAAAAACCTCATTTAGGACCTGCACTTACGAAGGGGGGTAGGCAGCTGTATATCAGGGAGTAAACCTTCTGAGAATAAAAACAGCTGGAGCTTGTTAAGGTAATTACACAGGGGAAAGGATAATGTTACTGGGAACTCCTCAGAAGAATCTGATTGGTGGTGAGGGGAGAGAGAGTTAAAAGCTCATTTAGGAACGACATGAACATGCTGCGTAGGTAGCTGTTTATCAGGAAATATCTCCACTGAGATTAAGAAAAGCAGTAGCTTAATAAATTAAGTAATTCCTGGTATGGTTACTGTACTGGTAACTCCCCAAAAGAATCTGGATTGTGGTGAGGGAACAGAGAAAAAAGCTCATTTAGGACCTGCACTTACGAAGGGGGTAGGCAGCTGTATATCAGGGAGTAAACCTTCTGAGAATAAAAAGAGCTGGAGCTTGTTAAGGTAATTACATAGGGGAAAGGATAATGTACTGGGAACTCCTCAGAAGAATCAGATTTGTGGTGAGGGGAGAGAGATAAAAGCTCAGTTAGGAACGACATCAACATGCTGCGTACGTAGCTATTTATCAGTAAATATCTCCACTGAGATTAAGAAAAGCAGTAGCTTAATAAATTAAGTAATTCCTGGTATGGGTTACTGTACTGGTAACTCCCCAAAAGCATCTGCATTGTGGTGAGGGAACAGAGAAAAAAGCTCATTGAGGACCTGCACTTACGAAGGGGGTAGGCAGTTGTATATCAGGGAGTAACCTTCTGAGAATAAAAACAGCTGGAGCTTGTTAAGGTAATTACACAGGGGAAAGGATAATGTACTGGGAACTCCTCAGAAGAATCTGATTTTTGATGAGGGGAAAGAGATAAAAGCTCATTTAGGAACGACATGAACATGCTGCGTAGGTAGCTGTTTATCAGTAAATATCTCCACTGAGATTAAGAAAAGCAGTAGCTTAATAAATTAAGTACTTCCTGGTATGGATACTGTACTGGTAACTCCCCAAAAGAATCTGGATTGTGGTGAGGGAACAGAGAAAAAACCTCATTTAGGACCTGCACTTACGAAGGGGGTAGGCAGCTGGATATCAGGGAGTAAACCTTCTGAGAATAAAAACAGCTGGAGCTTGTTAACGTAATTACACAGGGGAATGGATACTGTACTGGGAACTCCTCAGAAGAATCTGATTTGTGGTGAGGGGAGAGAGAAAAGAGCTCATATAGGAACGACATGAACATTCTGCGTAGGTAGCTGCTTATCAGTAAATATCTCCACTGAGATTAAGAAAAGAAGTAGCTTAATAAATTAAGTACTTCCTGGTATGGTTACTGTACTGGTCACTCCCCAAAAGAATCTGGATTGTGGTGAGTGAACAGAGAAAAAGCTCATTTAGGACCTGCACTTAGGAAGGGGGTAGGCAGCTGTATATCAGGGAGTAAACCTTCTGAGAATAAAAACAGCTGGAGCTTGTTAAAGTAATTACACAGGGGAAAGGATAATATACTTGCAACTCCTCAGAAGAATCTGATTTGTGGTGAGGGGGAGAGAGATAAAAGCTCATTTAGGAACTACATGAACATGCTGCGTAGGTAGCTGTTTATCAGTAAATATCTCCACTGAGATTAAGAAAAGCAGTAGCTTAATAAATTAAGTACTTCCTGGTATGGTTACTGTACTGGTAACTCCCCAAAAGAATCTGGAATGTGGTGAAGGAACAGAGAAAAAAGCTCATTTAGGACCTGCACTTACGAAGGGGGTAGGCAGCTGTATATCAGGGAGTAAACCTTCTGAGAATAAAAACAGCTGGAGCTTGTTAAGGTAATTACACAGGGGAAAGGATAATGTACTGGTAACTCCTCAGAAGAATCTGATTTGTGGTGAGGGGGAGAGAGATAAAAGCTCATTTAGGAACGACATGAACATGCTGCGTACGTAGCTGTTTATCAGTAAATATCTCCACTGACATTAAGAAAAGCAGTAGCTTAATAAACTAAGTACTTCCTTGTATGGTTACTGTACTGGTAACTCCCCAAAAGAATCTGGATTGTGGTGAGGGAGCAGAGAAAAAAGCTCATTTAGGACCTGCACTTACGAAGGGGGTAGGCAGCTGTATATCAGGGAGTAAACCTTCTGAGAATAAAAACAGCTGGAGCTTGTTAAGGTAATTACACAGGGGAAAAGATGAAGTACTGGGAACTCCTCAGAAGAATCTGATTTGTGGTGAGGGGAGAGAGATAAAAGCTCATTTAGGAACGACATGAACATCCTGCGTAGGTAGCTGTTTATCAGTAAATATCTCCACTGAGATTAAGAAAGGCAGTAGCTTAATAAATTAAGTACTTCCTGGTATGGTTACTGTACTGGTAACTCCCCAAAAGAATCTGGATTGTGGTGAAGGAACAGAGAAAAAAGCTCATTTAGGACCTGCACATAGGAAGGGGGTAGGCAGCTGTATATCAGGGAGTAAACCTTCGGAGAATAAAAAGAGCTGGAGCTTGTTAAGGTAATTACACAGGGGAAAAGATGAAGTACTGGGAACTCCTCAGAAGAATCTGATTTGTGGTGAGAGGAGAGAGATAAAAGCTCATTTAGGAACGACAGGAACATCCTGCGTAGGTAGCTGTTTATCAGTAAATATCTCCACTGAGATTAAGAAAAGCAGTAGCTTAATAAATTAAGTACTTCCTGGTATGGTTACTGTACTGGTAACTCCCCAAAAGAATCTGGATTGTGGTGAAGGAACAGAGAAAAAATCTCATTTAGGACCTGCACTTACGAAGGGGGTAGGCAGCTGTATATCAGGGAGTAAACCTTCTGAGAATAAAAACAGCTGGAGCTTGTTAAGGTAAATACACAGGGGAAAGGATAATGTACTGGGAACTCCTCAGAAGAATCTGATTTGTGGTGAGGGGAGAGAGATAAAATCTCATTTAGGAACGACATGAACATGCTGCGTAGGTAGCTGTTTATCAGTAAATATCTCCACTGAGATAAAGAAAAGCAGTAGCTTAATAAATTAAGTAATTCCTGGTATGGTTCCTCTACTGGTAACTCCCCAAAAGAATCTGGATTGTGGTGAGGGAACAGACAAAAAAGCTCATTTAGGAACTGCACTTACGAAGGGGGGTAGGCAGCTGTATATCAGGGAGTAAACCTTCTGAGAATAAAAACAGCTGGAGATTGTTAAGGTAATTAGACAGGGGAAAGGATAATGTACTGGGAACTCCTCAGAAGAATCTGATTTGTGGTGAGGGGAGAGAGATAAAAGCTCATTAAGAACGACATGAACATGCTGCGTAGGTAGCTGTTTATCAGTAAATATCTCCACTGAGATTAAGAAAAGCAGTAGCTTAATAAATTAAGTACTTCCTGGTATGGTTACTGTACTGGTAACTCCCCAAAAGAATCTGGATTGTGGTGAGGGAACAGAGAAAAAAGCTCATTTAGGACCTGCACTTACGAAGGGGGTAGGCAGCTGTATATCAGGGAGTAAACTTTCTGAGAATAGAAACAGCTGGAGCTTGTTAAGGTAATTAAACAGGGGAAGGATAATGTACTGGGAACTCCTCAGAAGAATCTGATTTGTGGTGAGGGGAGAAAGATAAAAGCTCATTTAGGAACGACAGGAACATGCTGCATATGTAGCTGTTTATCAGTAAATATCTCCACTGCGAATAAGAAAAGCAGTAGCTTAATAAATTAAGTACTTCCGGGTATGGATACTGTACTGCTAACTCCCCAAAAGAATCTGGATTGTGCTGAGTGAACAGAGAAAAAAGCTCATTTAGGACCTGCACTTACGAAGGGGGTAGGCAGCTGTATATCAGGGAGTAAACCTTCTGAGAATAAAAACAGCTGGAGCTTGTTAAAGTAATTACACAGGGGAAAGGATAATGTACTTGGAACTCCTCAGAAGAATCTGATTTGTGGTGAGGGGAGAGAGATAAAAGCTCATTTAGGAACTACATGAACATGCTGCGTACCTAGCTGTTTATCAGTAAATATCGCCACTGAGATTAAGAAAAGCAGTAGCTTAATAAATTAAGTACTTCCTGGTATGGTTACTGTACTGGTAACTCCCCAAAAGAATCTGGATTGTGGTGAAGGAACAGAGAAAAAAAGCTCATTTAGGACCTGCACTTACGAAGGGGGTAGGCAGCTGTATATCAGGGAGTAAACCTTCTGAGAATAAAAACAGCTGGAGCTTGTTAAGGTAATTACACAGGGGAAAGGATAATGTACTGGGAACTCCTCAGAAGAATCTGATTTGTGGTGAGGGGGAGAGAGATAAAAGCTCATTTAGGAACGACATGAACATGCTGCGTACGTAGCTGTTTATCAGTAAATATCTCCACTGACATTAAGAAAAGCAGTAGCTTAATAAACTAAGTACTTCCTTGTATGGTTACTGTACTGGTAACTCCCCAAAAGAATCTGGATTGTGGTGAGGGAGCAGAGAAAAAAGCTCATTTAGTACCTGCACTTACGAAGGGGGTAGGCAGCTGTATATCAGGGAGTAAACCTTCTGAGAATAAAAACAGCTGGAGCTTGTTAAGGTAATTACACAGGGGAAAAGATGAAGTACTGGGAACTCCTCAGAAGAATCTGATTTGTGGTGAGGGGAGAGAGATAAAAGCTCATTTAGGAACGACATGAACATCCTGCGTAGGTAGCTGTTTATCAGTAAATATCTCCACTGAGATTAAGAAAAGCAGTAGCTTAATAAATTAATTACTTCCTGGTATAGTTACTGTACTGGTAACTCCCCAAAAGAATCTGGATTGTGGTGAAGGAACAGAGAAAAAAGCTCATTTAGGACCTGCGCTTACGAAGGGGGTAGGCAGCTGTATATCAGGGAGTAAACCTTCTGAGAATAAAAACAGCTGGAGCTTGTTAAGGTAATTACACAGGGGAAAGGATAATGTACTGGGAACTCCTCAGAAGAATCTGATTTGTGGTGAGGGGAGAGAGATAAAAGCTCATTTAGGAACGACATGAACATGCTGCTTACGTAGCTGTTTATCAGTAAATATCTCCACTGAGATTAAGAAAAGCAGTAGCTTAATAAACTAAGTACTTCCTTGTATGGTTACTGTACTGGTAACTCCCCAAAAGAATCTGGATTGTGGTGAGGGAGCAGAGGAAAAAAGCTCATTTAGGACCTGCAATTACGAAGGGGGTAGGCAGCTGTATATCAGGGAGTAAACCTTCTGAGAATAAAAACATCTGGAGCTTGGTAAGGTAATTACACAGGATAAAAGATGAAGTACAGGGAACTCCTCAGAAGAATCTGATTTGTGGTGAGGGTAGAGATAAAAAAGCTCATTTAGGAACGACATGAACATGCTGCATACGTAGCTGTTTATCAGTAAATATCTCCACTGAGATTAAGAAAAGCAGTAGTTTAATAAATTAAGTACTTCCTGGTATGGTTACTGTACTGGTAACTCCCCAAAAGAATCTGGATTGTGGTGAGGGAACAGAGGAAAAAGCTCATTTAGGACCTGCACTTACGAAGGGGGTAGGCAGCTGTATATCAGTGAGTAAACCTTCTGAGATTAAAAACAGCCTGGAGCTTGTTAAGGTAATTACACAGGGGAAAGGATAATGTACTGGGAACTCCTCAGAAGAATCTGATTTGTGGTGAGGGGAGAGAGATAAACGCTCATTTAGGAACGACAAGAACATGCTGCGTAGGTAGCTGTTTATCAGTAAATATCTCCACTGAGATTAAGAGAAGCAGTAGCTTAATACATTAAGTACTTCCTGGTATGGTTACTGTACTGCTAACTCCCCAAAAGAATCTGGATTGTGGTGAGGGAACAGAGAAAAAAGCTCATTTAGGACCTGCACTTACGAAGGGGGGTAGGCAGCTGTATATCAGGGAGTAAACCTTCTGAGAATAAAAACAGCTGGAGCTTGTTAAGGTAATTACACAGGGGAAAGGATAATGTACTGGGAACTCCTCAGAAGAATCTGATTTGTGGTGAGGGGAGAGAGATAAAAGCTCATTAGGAACGACATGAACATGCTGCATAGGTAGCTGTTTATCAGTAAATATCTCCACTGAGATTAAGAAAAGCAGTAGCTTCATAAATTAAGTACTTCCTGGTATGGTTACTGTACTGGTAACTCCCCAAAAGAATCTGGATTGTGGTGAGGGAACAGAGAAAAAAGCTCATTTAGGACCTGCACTTACAAAGGGGCTAGGCAGCTGTTTATCAGGGAGTAAACCTTCTGAGAATAAAAACAGCTGGAGCTTGTTAAAGTAATCACACAGGGGAAAGGATAATGTACTGGGAACTCTTCAGAAGAATCTGATTTGAGGTGAGGGTAGAGAGATAAAAGCTCATTTAGGAACGACATGAACATGCTGCGTACGTAGCTGTTTATCAGTAAATATCTCCACTGAGATTAAGAAAAGCAGTAGTTTAATAAACTAAGTACTTCGTGGGTATGGTTACTGTACTGATACCTCCCCAAAAGAATCTGGATTGTGGTGAGGGAACAGAGAAAAAAGCTCATTTAAGCCCTGCACTTTCAACGGGGGTAGGCAGCTGTATATCAGGGAGTAAACCTTCTGAGAATAAAAAGAGCTGGAGCTTGTTAAGGTAATTACACAGGGGAAAGGATAATGTACTGGGAACTCCTCAGAAGAATCTGATTTTTGGTGAGGGGAGAGAGATAAAAGCTCATTTAGGAACGACATGAACATGCTGCGTAGGTAGCTGTTTATCAGTAAATATCTCCACTGAGATTAAGAAAAGCAGTAGCTTAATAAATTAAGTACTTCCTGGTATGGTTACTGTACTGGTAACTCCCCAAAAGAATCTGGATTGTGGTGAGTGAAGAGAGAAAAAAAGCTCATTTAGGACCTGCACTTACGAAGGGGGTAGGCAGCTGTATATCAGGGAGTAAACCTTCTGAGAATAAAAACAGCTGGAGCTAGTTAAGGTAATTACACAGGGGAAAGGATAATGTACCTGGAACTCCTCAGAAGAATCTGATTTGTGGTGAGGGGAGAGAGATAAAAGCTCATTTAGGAACGACATGAACATGCTGCGTAGGTAACTGTTTATCAGTAAATATCTCCAATGAGATTAAGAAAAGCAGTAGCTTAATAAATTCAGTACTTCCTGGTATGCTTACTGTACTGGTAACTCCCCAAAAGAATCTGGATTGTGGTGAGGGAACAGAGAAAAAAGCTCATTTAGGACCTGCACTTACGAAGGGGGTAGGCAGCTGTATATCAGGGAGTAAACCTTCTGAGAATAAAAACAGCCTGTGCTTGTTAAGGTAATTACACAGGGGAAAGGATAATGTACTGGGAACTCCTCAGAAGAATCTGATTTGTGGTGAGGGGAGAGAGATAAAAGCTCATTTATGAACGACATAAACATGCTGCGTAGGTAGCTGTTTATCACTAAATATCTCCACTGAGATTAAGAAAAGCAGTAGCTTAATAAATTAAGTACTTCCTGGTATGGTTACTGTACTGGAAACTCCACAAAAGAATCTGGATTGTGGTGAGGGAACAGAGAAAAAAGCTCATTTAAGACCTGCACTTACAAAGGGGGTAGGCCGCAGTATATCAGGGAGTAAATCTTCTGAGAATAAAAACAGCTGGAGTTGTTAAGGTAATTACACAGGGGAAAGGATAATGTACTGGGAACTCCTCAGAAGAATCTGATTTGTGGTGAGGGGAGAGAGATAAAAGCTCATTTAGGAACGACATGAACATGCTGCATAGGTAGCTGTTTATTAGTAAATATCTCCACTGAGATTAAGAAAAGCAGTAGCTTAATGAATTAAGTACTTACTGGTATTGTTATTGTACTGGTAACTACCCAAAAGAATCTGGATTTTGGTGAGGGAACAGAGAAAAAAGCTCATTTAGGACATGCACTTCCGAAGGGCGTAGGCAGCTGTATATCAGGGAGTAAAACCTTCTGAGAATAAAAACAGCTGGAGCTTGTTAACGTAATTACACAGGGGAAAGGATAATGTACTGGGAACTCCTCAGAAGAATCTGATTTGTGGTGAGGGGAGAGAGATAAAAGCTCATTTAGGAACGACATGAACATGCTGCGTAGGTAGCTGTTTATCAGTAAATATCTCCACTGAGATTAAGAAAAGCAGTAGCTTAAAAAATTAAGTACTTCCTGGTATGGTTACTGTACTGGTAACTCCCGAAAAGAATCTGGATTTTGGTGAGGGAACAGAGAAAAAAGCTCATTTAGGACCTGCACTTACGAAGGGCGTAGGCAGCTGTATATCAGGGAGTAAACCTTCTGAGAATAAAAACAGCTGGAGCTTGTTAAGGTAATTACACATGGGAAAGGATAATGTACTGGGAAATCCTCAGTAGAATCTGATTTGTGGTGAGGGGAGAGAGAAAAAAGCTCATTTAGGGACGACATGAACATGCTGCGTAGGTAGCTGTTTATCAGTAAATATCTCCACTGAGATTAAGAAAAGCAGTAGCTTAATAAATTAAGTACTTCCTGGTATGGTTACTGTACTGGTAACTCCCCAAAAGAATCTGGATTTTGGTGAGGGAACAGAGAAAAAAGCTCATTTAGGACCTGCACTTACGAAGGGGGGTAGGCAGCTGTATATCAGGGAGTAAACCTTCTAAGAATAAATACAGCTTGAGTTTGTTAAGGTAATTACACAGGGGAAAGGATAATGTACTGGGAACTCCTCAGAAGAATCTGATTTGTGGTGAGGGGAGAGAAATAAAAGCTCATTTAGGAACGACATGAACATGCTGCGTAGGTAGCTGTTTATCAGTAAATATCTCCACTGAGATTAAGAAAAGCAGTAGCTTAATAATTAAGTACTTCCTGTATGGTTACTCTACTGGTAACTCCCCAAAAGAATCGGGATTGTGATGAGGGAATAGAGAAAATAGCTCATTAAGACCTGCACTTTCGAAGGGGGTAGGCAGCTGTATATCAGGGAGTAAACCTTCTGAGAATAAAAACAGCTGGAGCTTGTTAAGTTAATTACACAGGGGGAAAGGATAATGTACTGGGAACTCCTCAGAAGGATCTGATTTGTGGTGAGGGGGAGAGAGATAAAAGCTCATTTAGGAATGACATGAACATGCTGCATAGGTAGCTGTTTATCAGTAAATATCTCCACTGAGATTAAGAAAAGCAGTAGTTTAATAAATTAAGTACTTCCTGGTATGGTTACTGTACTGGTAATTCCCCAAAAGAATCTGGATTGTGTTGAGGGAACAGAGAAAAAAGCTCATTTAGGACCTGCACATACGAAGGGGGTAGGCAGCTGTATATCAGGGAGTAAACCTTCTGAGAATAAAAAAAGCTGGAGCTTGTTAAGGTAATTACACAAGGGAAAGAATAATGTACTGGGAACTCCTCAGAAGAATCTGATTTGTGGTGAGGGGGAGAGAGATAAAAGCTCATTAGGAACGACATGAACACGCTGCGTAGGTAGCTGTTTATCAGTAAATATCTCCACTGAGATTAAGAAAAGCAGTAGCTTAATAAATTAAGTACTTCCTGGTATGGTTACTGTACTGGAAACTCCCCAAAAGAATCTGGATTTTGGTGAGGGAACAGAGAAAAAAGCTCATTTAGGACCTGCACTTACGAAGGGGGTAGGCAGCTGTATATCAGGGAGTAAACCTTCTAAGAATAAATACAGCTGAGCTTGTTAAGGTAATTACACAGGGGGAAAGGATAATGTACTGGGAACTCCTCAGAAGAATCTGATTTGTGGTGAGGGGAGAGAGATAAAAGCTCATTTAGGAACGACATGAACATGCTGCATAGGTAGCTGTTTATCAGTAAATATCTCCACTGAGATTAAGAAAAGCAGTAGCTTAATAAATTAAGTACTTCCTGGTATGGTTTACTGTACTGGTAACTCCCCAAAAGAATCTGGATTGTGGTGAGGGAAGAGAGAAAAAAGCTCATTTAGGACCTGCACTTACGAAGGGGGTAGGGCAGCTGTATATCAGGGAGTAAACCTTCTGAGAATAAAAACAGCTGGAGCTTGTTAAGGTAATTACAGAGGGGAAAGGATAATGTACCTGGAACTCCTCAGAAGAATCTGATTTGTGGTGAGGGGAGAGAGATAAAAGCTCATTTAGGAACGACATGATCATGCTGCGTAGGTAGCTGTTTATCAGTAAATATCTCCAATGAGATTAAGAAAAGCAGTAGCTTAATAAATTCAGTACTTCCTGGTATGCTTACTGTACAGGTAACTCCCCAAAAGAATCTGGATTGTGGTGAGGGAACAGAGAAAAAAGCTCATTTAGGACCTGCACTTATGAAGGGGGTAGGCAGATGTATATCAGGGAGTAAACCTTCTGAGAATAAAAACAGCTGGAGCTTGTTAAGGTAATTACACAGGGGAAAGGATAATGTACTGGGAACTCCTCAGAAGAATCTGATTTGTGGTGAGGGGAGAGAGATAAAAGCTCATTTATGAACGACATAAACATGCTGCGTAGGTAGCTGTTTATCAGTAAATATCTCCACTGAGATTAAGAAAAGCAGTAGCTTAATAAATTAAGTACTTCCTGGTATGGTTACTGTACTGGTAACTCCCCAAAAGAATCTGGATTGTGGTGAGGGAACAGAGAAAAAAGCTCATTTAGGACCTGCACTTACGAAGGGGTTAGGCAGCAGTATATCAGGGAGTAAACCTTCTGAGAATAAAAACAGCTGGAGTTGTTAAGGTAATTACACAGGGGAAAGGATAATGTACTGGGAACTCCTCAGAAGAATCTGATTTGTGGTGAGGGGAGAGAGATATATACTCATTTAGGAACGACATGAACATGCTGCATAGGTAGCTGTTTATCAGTAAATATCTCCACTGAGATTAAGAAAAGCAGTAGCTTAATAAATTAAGTACTTCCTGGTATGGTTACTGTACTGGTAACTCCCCAAAAGAATCGGATTGTGGCGAGGGAACAGAGAAAAAAGCTCATTTAGGACCTGCACTTACGAAGGGGATAGGCAGCTGTATATCAGGGAGTAAACCTTCTAAGAATAAAAACAGCTGGAGTTTCTTAAGGTAATTACACAGGGGAAAGGATAATGTACTGGGAACTCCTCAGAAGAATCTGATTTGTGGTGAGGGGAGAGAGATAAGAGCTCATTTAGGAACGACATGAACATGCTGCGTAGGTAGCTGTTTATCAGTAAATATCTCCAATGAGATTAAGAAAAGCATTAGCTTAATAAATTCAGTACTTCCTGGTATGCTTACTGTACTGGTAACTCCCCAAAAGAATCTGGATTGTGGTGAGGGAACAGAGATAAAAGCTCATTTAGGACCTGCACATACGAAGGGGGTAGGCAGCTGTATATCAGGGAGTAAACCTTCTGAGAAGAAAAAAAGCTGGAGCTTGTTAAGGTAATTACACAGGGGAAAGGATAATGTACTGGGAACTCCTCAGAAGAATCTGATTTGTGGTGAGGGGAGAGAGATAAAAGCTCATTTAGGAACGACATGAACATGCTGCGTACGTAGCTGTTTATCAGTAAATATCTCCACTGACATTAAGAAAAGCAGTAGCTTAATAAACTAAGTACTTCCTTGTATGGTTACTGTACTGGTAACTCCCCAAAAGAATCTGGATTGTGGTGAGGGAGCAGAGAAAAAAGCTCATTTAGGACCTGCACTTACGAAGGGGGTAGGCAGCTGTATATCAGGGAGTAAACCTTCTGAGAATAAAAACAGCTGGAGCTTGTTAAGGTAATTACACAGGGGGAAAAGATGAAGTACTGGGAACTCCTCAGAAGAATCTGATTTGTGGTGAGGGGAGAGAGATAAAAGCTCATTTAGGAACGACATGAACATCCTGCGTAGGTAGCTGTTTATCAGTAAATATCTCCACTGAGATTAAGAAAAGCAGTAGCTTAATAAATTAATTACTTCCTGGTATAGTTACTGTACTGGTAACTCCCCAAAAGAATCTGGATTGTGGTGAAGGAACAGAGAAAAAAGCTCATTTAGGACCTGCGCTTACGAAGGGGTAGGCAGCTGTATATCAGGGAGTAAACCTTCTGAGAATAAAAACAGCTGGAGCTTGTTAAGGTAATTACACAGGGGAAAGGATAATGTACTGGGAACTCCTCAGAAGAATCTGATTTGTGGTGAGGGGAGAGAGATAAAAGCTCATTTAGGAACGACATGAACATGCTGCTTACGTAGCTGTTTATCAGTAAATATCTCCACTGAGATTAAGAAAAGCAGTAGCTTAATAAACTAAGTACTTCCTTGTATGGTTACTGTACTGGTAACTCCCCAAAAGAATCTGGATTGTGGTGATGGAGCAGAGAAAAAAGCTCATTTAGGACCTGCAATTACGAAGGGGGTAGGCAGCTGTATATCAGGGAGTAAACCTTCTGAGAATAAAAACATCTGGAGCTTGGTAAGGTAATTACACAGGGGAAAAGATGAAGTACAGGGAACTCCTCAGAAGAATCTGATTTGTGGTGAGGGTAGAGATAAAAAAGCTCATTTAGGAACGACATGAACATGCTGCATACGTAGCTGTTTATCAGTAAATATCTCCACTGAGATTAAGAAAAGCAGTAGTTTAATAAATTAAGTACTTCCTGGTATGGTTACTGTACTGGTAACTCCCCAAAAGAATCTGGATTGTGGTGAGGGAACAGAGGAAAAAGCTCATTTAGGACCTGCACTTACGAAGGGGGTAGGCAGCTGTATATCAGTGAGTAAACCTTCTGAGATTAAAAACAGCTGGAGCTTGTTAAAGTAATCACACAGGGGAAAGGATAATGTACTGGGAACTCTTCAGAAGAATCTGATTTGAGGTGAGGGTAGAGAGATAAAAGCTCATTTAGGAACGACATGAACATGCTGCGTACGTAGCTGTTTATCAGTAAATATCTCCACTGAGATTAAGAAAAGCAGTAGTTTAATAAACTAAGTACTTCGTGGTATGGTTACTGTACTGATACCTCCCCAAAAGAATCTGGATTGTGGTGAGGGAACAGAGAAAAAAGCTCATTTAAGCCCTGCACTTTCAACGGGGGTAGGCAGCTGTATATCAGGGAGTAAACCTTCTGAGAATAAAAAGAGCTGGAGCTTGTTAAGGTAATTACACAGGGGAAAGGATAATGTACTGGGAACTCCTCAGAAGAATCTGATTTTTGGTGAGGGGAGTGAGATAAAAGCTCATTTAGGAACGACATGAACATGCTGCGTAGGTAGCTGTTTATCAGTAAATATCTCCACTGAGATTAAGAAAAGCAGTAGCTTAATAAATTAAGTACTTCCTGGTATGGTTACTGTACTGGTAACTCCCCAAAAGAATCTGGATTGTGGTGAGTGAAGGGAGAAAAAAGCTCATTTAGGACCTGCACTTACGAAGGGGGTAGGCAGCTGTATATCAGGGAGTAAACCTTCTGAGAATAAAAACAGCTGGAGCTAGTTAAGGTAATTACACAGGGGAAAGGATAATGTACCTGGAACTCCTCAGAAGAATCTGATTTGTGGTGAGGGGGAGAGAGATAAAAGCTCATTTAGGAACGACATGAACATGCTGCGTAGGTAGCTGTTTATCAGTAAATATCTCCAATGAGATTAAGAAAAGCAGTAGCTTAATAAATTCAGTACTTCCTGGTATGCTTACTGTACTGGTAACTCCCCAAAAGAATCTGGATTGTGGTGAGGGAACAGAGAAAAAAGCTCATTTAGGACCTGCACTTACGAAGGGGGTAGGCAGCTGTATATCAGGGAGTAAACCTTCTGAGAATAAAAACAGCCTGTGCTTGTTAAGGTAATTACACAGGGGAAAGGATAATGTACTGGGAACTCCTCAGAAGAATCTGATTTGTGGTGAGGGGAGAGAGATAAAAGCTCATTTATGAACGACATAAACATGCTGCGTAGGTAGCTGTTTATCACTAAATATCTCCACTGAGATTAAGAAAAGCAGTAGCTTAATAAATTAAGTACTTCCTGGTATGGTTACTGTACTGGTAACTCCACAAAAGAATCTGGATTGTGGTGAGGGAACAGAGAAAAAAGCTCATTTAAGACCTGCACTTACGAAGGGGGTAGGCCGCAGTATATCAGGGAGTAAACCTTCTGAGAATAAAAACAGCTGGAGTTGTTAAGGTAATTACACAGGGGAAAGGATAATGTACTGGGAACTCCTCAGAAGAATCTGATTTGTGGTGAGGGGAGAGAGATAAAAGCTCATTTAGGAACGACATGAACATGCTGCATAGGTAGCTGTTTATTAGTAAATATCTCCACTGAGATTAAGAAAAGCAGTAGCTTAATGAATTAAGTACTTCCTGGTATTGTTATTGTACTGGTAACTACCCAAAAGAATCTGGATTTTGGTGAGGGAACAGAGAAAAAAGCTCATTTAGGACATGCACTTCCGAAGGGCGTAGGCAGCTGTATATCAGGGAGTAAACCTTCTGAGAATAAAAACAGCTGGAGCTTGTTAACGTAATTACACAGGGGAAAGGATAATGTACTGGGAACTCCTCAGAAGAATCTGATTTGTGGTGAGGGGAGAGAGATAAAAGCTCATTTAGGAACGACATGAACATGCTGCGTAGGTAGCTGTTTATCAGTAAATATCTCCACTGAGATTAAGAAAAGCAGTAGCTTAAAAAATTAAGTACTTCCTGGTATGGTTACTGTACTGGTAACTCCCGAAAAGAATCTGGATTTTGGTGAGGGAACAGAGAAAAAAGCTCATTTAGGACCTGCACTTACGAAGGGCGTAGGCAGCTGTATATCAGGGAGTAAACCTTCTGAGAATAAAAACAGCTGGAGCTTGTTAAGGTAATTACACATGGGAAAGGATAATGTACTGGGAAATCCTCAGTAGAATCTGATTTGTGGTGAGGGGAGAGAGAAAAAAGCTCATTTAGGGACGACATGAACATGCTGCGTAGGTAGCTGTTTATCAGTAAATATCTCCACTGAGATTAAGAAAAGCAGTAGCTTAATAAATTAAGTACTTCCTGGTATGGTTACTGTACTGGTAACTCCCCAAAAGAATCTGGATTTTGGTGAGGGAACAGAGAAAAAAGCTCATTTAGGACCTGCACTTACGAAGGGGGTAGGCAGCTGTATATCAGGGAGTAAACCTTCTAAGAATAAATACAGCTTGAGTTTGTTAAGGTAATTACACAGGGGAAAGGATAATGTACTGGGAACTCCTCAGAAGAATCTGATTTGTGGTGAGGGGGAGAGAAATAAAAGCTCATTTAGGAACGACATGAACATGCTGCGTAGGTAGCTGTTTATCAGTAAATATCTCCACTGAGATTAAGAAAAGCAGTAGCTTAATAAATTAAGTACTTCCTGGTATGGTTACTCTACTGGTAACTCCCCAAAAGAATCGGGATTGTGGTGAGGGAATAGAGAAAATAGCTCATTAAGACCTGCACTTTCGAAGGGGGTAGGCAGCTGTATATCAGGGAGTAAACCTTCTGAGAATAAAAACAGCTGGAGCTTGTTAAGTTAATTACACAGGGGAAAGGATAATGTACTGGGAACTCCTCAGAAGGATCTGATTTGTGGTGAGGGGAGAGAGATAAAAGCTCATTTAGGAATGACATGAACATGCTGCATAGGTAGCTGTTTATCAGTAAATATCTCCACTGAGATTAAGAAAAGCAGTAGTTTAATAAATTAAGTACTTCCTGGTATGGTTACTGTACTGGTAATTCCCCAAAAGAATCTGGATTGTGTTGAGGGAACAGAGAAAAAAGCTAATTTAGGACCTGCACATACGAAGGGGGTAGGCAGCTGTATATCAGGGAGTAAACCTTCTGAGAATAAAAAAAGCTGGAGCTTGTTAAGGTAATTACACAAGGGAAAGAATAATGTACTGGGAACTCCTCAGAAGAATCTGATTTGTGGTGAGGGGAGAGAGATAAAAGCTCATTTAGGAACGACATGAACACGCTGCGTAGGTAGCTGTTTATCAGTAAATATCTCCACTGAGATTAAGAAAAGCAGTAGCTTAATAAATTAAGTACTTCCTGGTATGGTTACTGTACTGGAAACTCCCCAAAAGAATCTGGATTTTGGTGAGGGGAACAGAGAAAAAAAGCTCATTTAGGACCTGCACTTACGAAGGGGGTAGGCAGCTGTATATCAGGGAGTAAACCTTCTAAGAATAAATACAGCTGGAGCTTGTTAAGGTAATTACACAGGGGAAAGGATAATGTACTGGGAACTCCTCAGAAGAATCTGATTTGTGGTGAGGGGAGAGAGATAAAAGCTCATTTAGGAACGACATGAACATGCTGCGTAGGTAGCTGTTTATCAGTAAATATCTCCACTGAGATTAAGAAAAGCAGTAGCTTAATAAATTAAGTACTTCCTGGTATGGTTACTGTACTGGTAACTCCCCAAAAGAATCTGGATTGTGGTGAGGGAAGAGAGAAAAAAGCTCATTTAGGACCTGCACTTACGAAGGGGGTAGGCAGCTGTATATCAGGGAGTAAACCTTCTGAGAATAAAAACAGCTGGAGCTTGTTAAGGTAATTACACAGGGGAAAGGATAATGTACCTGGAACTCCTCAGAAGAATCTGATTTGTGGTGAGGGGAGAGAGATAAAAGCTCATTTAGGAACGACATGATCATGCTGCGTAGGTAGCTGTTTATCAGTAAATATCTCCAATGAGATTAAGAAAAGCAGTAGCTTAATAAATTCAGTTCTTCCTGGTATGCTTACTGTACAGGTAACTCCCCAAAAGAATCTGGATTGTGGTGAGGGAACAGAGAAAAAAGCTCATTTAGGACCTGCACTTACGAAGGGGGTAGGCAGATGTATATCAGGGAGTAAACCTTCTGAGAATAAAAACAGCTGGAGCTTGTTAAGGTAATTACACAGGGGAAAGGATAATGTACTGGGAACTCCTCAGAAGAATCTGATTTGTGGTGAGGGGGAGAGAGATAAAAGCTCATTTATGAACGACATAAACATGCTGCGTAGGTAGCTGTTTATCAGTAAATATCTCCACTGAGATTAAGAAAAGCAGTAGCTTAATAAATTAAGTACTTCCTGGTATGGTTACTGTACTGGTAACTCCCCAAAAGAATCTGAATTGTGGTGAGGGAACAGAGAAAAAAGCTCATTTAGGACCTGCACTTACGAAGGGGTTAGGCAGCAGTATATCAGGGAGTAAACCTTCTGAGAATAAAAACAGCTGGAGTTGTTAAGGTAATTACACAGGGGAAAGGATAATGTACTGGGAACTCCTCAGAAGAATCTGATTTGTGGTGAGGGGAGAGAGATATATACTCATTTAGGAACGACATGAACATGCTGCATAGGTAGCTGTTTATCAGTAAATATCTCCACTGAGATTAAGAAAAGCAGTAGCTTAATAAATTAAGTACTTCCTGGTATGGTTACTGTACTGGTAACTCCCCAAAAGAATCGGATTGTGGCGAGGGAACAGAGAAAAAAGCTCATTTAGGACCTGCACTTACGAAGGGGATAGGCAGCTGTATATCAGGGAGTAAACCTTCTAAGAATAAAAACAGCTGGAGCTTCTTAAGGTAATTACACAGGGGAAAGGATAATGTACTGGGAACTCCTCAGAAGAATCTGATTTGTGGTGAGGGGAGAGAGATAAGAGCTCATTTAGGAACGACATGAACATGCTGCGTAGGTAGCTGTTTATCAGTAAATATCTCCACTGAGATTAAGAAAAGCAGTAGCTTAATAAATTAAGTACTTCCTGGTATGGTTACTGTACTGGTCACTCCCCAAAAGAATCTGGATTGTCTTGAGGGAACAGAGAAAAACACTCATTTAGGACCTGCACTTACGAAGGGGGTAGGCAGCTGTATATCAGGGAGTAAACCTTCTGAGAATAAAAACAGCTGGAGCTTGTTAAGGTAATTACACAGGGGAAGGATAATGTACTGGGAACTCCTCAGAAGAATCTGATTTGTGGTGAGGGGAGAGAGATAAAAGCTCATCTAGGTACGACATGAACATGCTGCGTACGTAGCTGTTTATCAGTAAATATCTCCAATGAGATTAAGAAAAGCATTAGCTTAATAAATTCAGTACTTCCAGGTATGCTTACTGTACTGGTAACTCCCCAAAAGAATCTGGATTGTGGTGAGGGAACTGAGATAAAAGCTCATTTAGGACCTGCACATACGAAGGGGGTAGGCAGCTGTATATCAGGGAGTAAACCTTCTGAGAAGAAAAAAAGCTGGAGCTTGTTAAGGTAATTACACAGGGGAAAGGATAATGTACTGGGAACTCCTCAGAAGAATCTGATTTGTGGTGAGGGGAGAGAGATAAAAGCTCATTTAGGAACGACATGAACATGCTGCGTAGGTAAGCTGTTTATCAGTTAATATCTCCACTGAGATTAAGAAAAGCAGTAGCTTAATAAATTAAGTACTTCCTGGTATGGTTACTGTACTGGTAACTCCCCAAAAGAATCTGGATTGTGGTGAGGGAACAGAGAAAAAAGCTCATTTAGGACCTGCACTTACGAAGGGGGTAGGCAGCTGTATATCAGGGAGTAAACCTTCTGAGAATAAAAACAGCTGGAGCTTGTTAAGGTAATTACACAGGGGAAAGTATAATGTACTGGGAACTCCTCAGAAGAATCTGATTTGTGGTGAGGGGAGAGAGATAAAAGCTCATCTAGGTACGACATGAACATGCCTCGTACGTAGCTGTTTATCAGTAAATATCTCCACTGAGATTAAGAAAAGCAGTAGCTTAATAAATTAAGTACTTCCTGGTATGGTTACTGTACTGGTAACTCCCCAAAAGAATCTGGATTGTGGTGAGGGAACAGAGAAAAAAGCTCATTTAGGACCTGCACATACGAAGGGGGTAGGCAGCTGTATATCAGGGAGTAAACCTTCTGAGAATAAAAAAAGGTTGAGCTTGTTAAGGTAATTACACAGGGGAAAGGATAATGTACTGGGAACTCCTCAGAAGAATCTGATTTGTGGTGAGGGGGAGAGAGATAAAAGCTCATTTAGGAACGACATGAACATGCTGCGTACGTAGCTGTTTATGAGTAAATATCTCCACTGAGATTAAGAAAAGCAGTAGCTTAATAAATTAAGTACTTCCTGGTATGGTTACTGTACTGGTAATTCGCCAAAAGAATCTGGATTGTGGTGAGGGAACAGAGATAAAAGCTCATTTAGGACCTGCACATACGAAGGGGGTAGACAGCTGTATATCAGGGATTAAAACTTCTGAGAATAAAAAAAGCTGGAGCTTGTTAAGGTAATTACACAGGGGAAAGAATAATGTACTGGGAACTCCTCAGAAGAATCTGATTTGTGGTGAGGGGGAGAGAGATAAAAGCTCATTTAGGAACGACATGAACATGCTGCGTAGGTAGAGGTTTATCAGTAAATATCTCCACTGAGATTAAGAAAAGCAGTAGCTTAATAAATTAAGTACTTCCTGGTATGATTACTGTACTGGTAACTACCCAAAAGAATCTGGATTTGCTGAGGGAACAGAGAAAAAAGCTCATTTAGGACCTGCACTTACGAAGGGGGTAGGCAGCTGTATATCAGGGAGTAAACCTTCTGAGAATAAAAACAGCTTGAGCTTGTTAAGGTAATTACACAGGGGAAAGGATAATGTACTGGGAACTCCTCAGAAGAAATTGATTTGTGGTGAGGGGAGAGAGATAAAAGCTCATTTAGGAACGACATGAACATGGTGCGTACGTAGCTGTTTATCAGTAAATATCTCCACTGAGATTAAGAAAAGCAGTAGCTTAATAAATTAAGTAATTCCAGGTATGGTTACTGTACTGGTAACTCCCCAAAAGAATCTGCATTGTGGTGAGGGAACAGAGAAAAAAGCTCATTTAGGACCTGCACTTACGAAGGGGTTAGGCAGCAGTATATCAGGGAGTAAACCTTCTGAGAATAAAAACAGCTGGAGCTTGTTAAGGTAATTACACAGGGGAAAGGATAATGTACTGGGAACTCCTCAGAAGAATCTGATTTGTGGTGAGGGGGAGAGAGATATATACTCATTTAGGAACGACATGAACATGCTGCATAGGTAGCTGTTTATCAGTAAATATCTCCACTGAGATTAAGAAAAGCAGTAGCTTAATAAATTAAGTACTTCCTGGTATGGTTACTGTACTGGTAACTCCCCAAAAGAATCGGATTGTGACGAGGGAACAGAGAAAAAAGCTCATTTAGGACCTGCACTTACGAAGGGGATAGGCAGCTGTATATCAGGGAGTAAACCTTCTAAGAATAAAAACAGCTGGAGTTTCTTAAGGTAATTACACAGGGGGAAAGGATAATGTACTGGGAACTCCTCAGAAGAATCTGATTTGTGGTGAGGGGAGAGAGATAAGAGCTCATTTAGGAAACGACATGAACATGCTGCGTAGGTAGCTGTTTATCAGTAAATATCTCCACTGAGATTAAGAAAAGCAGTAGCTTAATAAATTAAGTACTTCCTGGTATGGTTACTGTACCTGGTCACTCCCCAAAAGAATCTGGATTGTGGTGAGGGAACAGAGAAAAAAAACTCATTTAGGACCTGCACTTACGAAGGGGGTAGGCAGCTGTATATCAGGGAGTAAACCTTCTGAGAATAAAAACAGCTGGAGCTTGTTAAGGTAATTACACAGGGTAAAGGATAATGTACTGGGAACTCCTCAGAAGAATCTGATTTGTGGTGAGGGGAGAGAGATAAAAGCTCATTTAGGTACGACATGAACATGCTGCGTAGGTAGCTGTTTATCAGTAAATATCTCCACTGAGATTAAGAAAAGCAGTAGCTTAATAAATTAAGTAATTCCTGGTATGGTTACTGTACTGGTAACTCCCCAAAAGAATCTGGATTGTGGTGAGGGAACAGAGAAAAAAGCTCATTTAGGACCTGCACTTACGAAGGGGGTAGGCAGCTGTATATCAGGGAGTAAACCTTCTCAGAATAAAAACAGCTGGAGCTTGTTAAGGTAATTACACAGGGGAAAGGATAATGTACTGGGAACTCCTCAGAAGAAACTGATTTGTGGTGAGGGGAGAGAGACAAAAGCTCATTTAGGAACGAAATGAATATGCTGCGTAGGTAGCTGTTTATCAGTAAATATCTCCACTGAGATTAAGAAAAGCAGTAGCTTAATAAATTAAGTACTTCCTGGTATGGTTACTGTACTGGTAACTCCCCAAAAGAATCTGGATTGTGGTGAGGGAACAGAGAAAAAAGCTCATTTAGGACATGCACTTACGAAGTGGGTAGGCAGCTGTATATCAGGGAGTAATCCTTCTGAGAATAAAAACAGCTGGAGCTTGTTAAGGTAATTACACAGGGAAAGGATAATGTACTGGGAAGTCCTCGGAAGAATCTGATTTGTGGTGAGGGGAGAGAGATAAAAGCTCATTTAGGAACGACATGAACATGCTGCGTACGTAGTTGTTTATCAGTAAATATCTACA
This sequence comes from Perognathus longimembris pacificus, assembly GCF_023159225.1. Classification (NCBI taxonomy): domain Eukaryota; kingdom Metazoa; phylum Chordata; class Mammalia; order Rodentia; family Heteromyidae; genus Perognathus; species Perognathus longimembris. Next base: position 17,148 of record NW_025957380.1, on the reverse strand, counting down.
CTGAGATTAAGAAAACAGTAGCTTAATAAATTAAGTACTTCCTGGTATGGTTACTGTACTGGTAACTCCCCAAAAGAATCTGGATTGTGGTGAGGGAACAGAGAATAATGCTCATTTACGACCTGCACTTACGAAGTGGTTAGGGAGCTGTATATCAGGGAGTAAACCTTATGAGAATAAAAACAGCTGGAGCTTGTTAAGGTAATTACACAGGGGAAAGGATAATGTACTGGGAACTCCTCAGAAGAATCTGATTTCTGGTGAGGGAAGAGAGATAAAAGCTCATTTAGGAACAACATGAACATGCTGCCTAGGTAGCTGTTTATCAGTAAATATCTCCACTGAGATTAAGAAAAGCAGTAGCTTAATAAATTAAGTACTTCCTGGAATGGTTACTGTACTGGTCACTCCCCAAAAGAATCTGGATTGTGGTGAGGGAACAGAGAAAAAAACTCATTTAGGACCTGCACTTACGAAGGGGGTAGGCAGCTGTATATCAGGGAGTAAACCTTCTGAGAATAAAAACAGCTGGAGCTTGTTAAGGTAATTACACAGGGTAAAGGATAATGTACTGGGAACTCCTCAGAAGAATCTGATTTGTGGTGAGGGGGAGAGAGATAAAAGCTCATTTAGGTACGACATGAACATGCTGCGTAGGTAGCTGTTTATCAGTAAATATCTCCACTGAGATTAAGAAAAGCAGTAGCTTAATAAATTAAGTAATTCCTGGTATGGTTACTGTACTGGTAACTCCCCAAAAGAATCTGGATTGTGGTGAGGGAACAGAGAAAAAAGCTCATTTAAGACCTGCACTTACGAAGGGGGTAGGCAGCTGTATATCAGGGAGTAAACCTTCTCAGAATAAAAACAGCTGGAGCTTGTTAAGGTAATTACACAGGGGAAAGGATAATGTACTGGGAACTCCTCAGAATAAACTGATTTGTGGTGAGGGGAGAGAGATAAAAGCTCATTTAGGAACGAAATGAATATGCTGCGTAGGTAGCTGTTTATCAGTAAATATCTCCACTGAGATTAAGAAAAGCAGTAGCTTAATAAATTAAGTACTTCCTGGTATGGTTACTGTACTGGTAACTCCCCAAAAGAATCTGGATTGTGGTGAGGGAACTGAGAAAAAAGCTCATTTAGGACCTGCACTTACGAAGGGGGTAGGCAGCTGCATATCAGGGAGTAAACATTCTGAGAATAAAAACAGCTGGAGCTTGTTAAGGTAATTACACAGGGGAAAGGATAATGTACTGGGAACTCCTCAGAAGAATCTGATTTGTGGTGAGGGGGAGAGAGATAAAAGTTCATTTAGGAACGACATGAACATGCTGCGTACGTAGCTGTTTATCAGTAAATATCTCCACTGAGATTAAGAAAAGCAGTAGCTTAATAAATTAAGTAATTCCTGGTATGGTTACTGTACTGGTAACTCCCCAAAAGAATCTGCATTGTGGTGAGGGAACAGAGAAAAAAGCTCATTTAGGACCTGCACTTACGAAGGGGGTAGGCAGCAGTATATCTGGGAGTAAACCTTCTGAGAATAAAAACAGCTGGAGTTTGTTAAGGTAATTACACAGGGGAAAGGATAATGTACTGGGAACTCCTCAGAAGAATCTGATTTGTGGTGAGGGGAGAGAGATATATACTCATTTAGGAACGACATGAACATGCTGCGTAGGTAGCTCTTTACCAGTAAATATCTCCACTGAGATTAAGAAAAGCAGTAGCTTAATAAATTAAGTACTTCCTGGTATGGTTACTGTACTGGTAACTCCTCAAAAGAATCGGATTGTGGCGAGGGAACAGAGAAAAAAGCTCATTTAGGACCTGCACTTACGAAGGGGATAGGCAGCTGTATATCAGGGAGTAAACCTTCTGAGAATAAAAACAGCTGGAGCTTCTTAAGATAATTACACAGGGGAAAGAATAATGTACTGGGAACTCCTCAGAAGAATCTGATTTGTGGTGAGGGGAGAGAGATAAAAGCTCATTTAGGAACGACATGAACATGCTGCGTAGGTAGATGTTTATCAGTACATATCTCCACTGAGTTTAAGAAAAGAAGTAGCTTAATAAATTAAGCACTTCCTGGTATGGTTACTGTACTGGTAACTCCCCAAAAGAATCTGGATTGTGGTGAGGGAACAGAGAAAAAAGCTCATTTAGGACCTGCACTTACGAAGGGGATAGGCAGCTGTATATCAGGAAGTAAACCTTCTGAGAATAAAAACAGCTGGAGCTTGTTAAGGTAATTACACAGGGGAAAGGATAATGTACTGGGAACTCCTCAGAAGAATCTGATTTGTGGTGAGGGGAGAGAGATAAAAGCTCATTTAGGAACGACATGAACATGCTGCGTACGTAGCTGTTTATCAGTAAATATCTCCAATGAGATTAAGAAAAGCATTAGCTTAATAAATTCAGTACTTCCAGGTATGCTTACTGTACTGGTAACTCCCCAAAAGAATCTGGATTGTGGTGAGGGAACTGAGATAAAAGCTCATTTAGGACCTGCACATACGAAGGGGGTAGGCAGCTGTATATCAGGGAGTAAACCTTCTGAGAAGAAAAAAAGCTGGAGCTTGTTAAGGTAATTACACAGGGGAAAGGATAATGTACTGGGAACTCCTCAGAAGAATCTGATTTGTGGTGAGGGGAGAGAGATAAAAGCTCATTTAGGAACGACATGAACATGCTGCGTAGGTAGCTGTTTATCAGTTAATATCTCCACTGAGATTAAGAAAAGCAGTAGCTTAATAAATTAAGTACTTCCTGGTATGGTTACTGTACTGGTAACTCCCCAAAAGAATCTGGATTGTGGTGAGGGAACAGAGAAAAAAGCTCATTTAGGACCTGCACTTACGAAGGGGGTAGGCAGCTGTATATCAGGGAGTAAACCTTCTGAGAATAAAAACAGCTGGAGCTTGTTAAGGTAATTACACAGGGGAAAGTATAATGTACTGGAACTCCTCAGAAGAATCTGATTTGTGGTGAGGGGAGAGAGATAAAAGCTCATCTAGGTACGACATGAACATGCCTCGTACGTAGCTGTTTATCAGTAAATATCTCCACTGAGATTAAGAAAAGCAGTAGCTTAATAAATTAAGTACTTCCTGGTATGGTTACTGTACTGGTAACTCCCCAAAAGAATCTGGATTGTGGTGAGGGAACAGAGAAAAAAGCTCATTTAGGACCTGCACATACGAAGGGGGTAGGCAGCTGTATATCAGGGAGTAAACCTTCTGAGAATAAAAAAAGGTTGAGCTTGTTAAGGTAATTACACAGGGGAAAGGATAATGTACTGGGAACTCCTCAGAAGAATCTGATTTGTGGTGAGGGGAGAGAGATAAAAGCTCATTTAGGAACGACATGAACATGCTGCGTACGTAGCTGTTTATGAGTAAATATCTCCACTGAGATTAAGAAAAGCAGTAGCTTAATAAATTAAGTACTTCCTGGTATGGTTACTGTACTGGTAATTCGCCAAAAGAATCTGGATTGTGGTGAGGGAACAGAGATAAAAGCTCATTTAGGACCTGCACATACGAAGGGGGTAGACAGCTGTATATCAGGGATTAAAACTTCTGAGAATAAAAAAAGCTGGAGCTTGTTAAGGTAATTACACAGGGGAAAGAATAATGTACTGGGAACTCCTCAGAAGAATCTGATTTGTGGTGAGGGGAGAGAGATAAAAGCTCATTTAGGAACGACATGAACATGCTGCGTAGGTAGAGGTTTATCAGTAAATATCTCCACTGAGATTAAGAAAAGCAGTAGCTTAATAAATTAAGTACTTCCTGGTATGATTACTGTACTGGTAACTCCCCAAAAGAATCTGGATTTGCTGAGGGAACAGAGAAAAAAGCTCATTTAGGACCTGCACTTACGAAGGGGGTAGGCAGCTGTATATCAGGGAGTAAACCTTCTGAGAATAAAAACAGCTTGAGCTTGTTAAGGTAATTACACAGGGGAAAGGATAATGTACTGGGAACTCCTCAGAAGAAATTGATTTGTGGTGAGGGGAGAGAGATAAAAGCTCATTTAGGAACGACATGAACATGGTGCGTACGTAGCTGTTTATCAGTAAATATCTCCACTGAGATTAAGAAAAGCAGTAGCTTAATAAATTAAGTAATTCCAGGTATGGTTACTGTACTGGTAACTCCCCAAAAGAATCTGCATTGTGGTGAGGGAACAGAGAAAAAAGCTCATTTAGGACCTGCACTTACGAAGGGGTTAGGCAGCAGTATATCAGGGAGTAAACCTTCTGAGAATAAAAACAGCTGGAGCTTGTTAAGGTAATTACACAGGGGAAAGGATAATGTACTGGGAACTCCTCAGAAGAATCTGATTTGTGGTGAGGGGAGAGAGATATATACTCATTTAGGAACGACATGAACATGCTGCATAGGTAGCTGTTTATCAGTAAATATCTCCACTGAGATTAAGAAAAGCAGTAGCTTAATAAATTAAGTACTTCCTGGTATGGTTACTGTAACTGGTAACTCCCCAAAAGAATCGGATTGTGACGAGGGAACAGAGAAAAAAGCTCATTTAGGACCTGCACTTACGAAGGGGATAGGCAGCTGTATATCAGGGAGTAAACCTTCTAAGAATAAAAACAGCTGGAGTTTCTTAAGGTAATTACACAGGGGAAAGGATAATGTACTGGGAACTCCTCAGAAGAATCTGATTTGTGGTGAGGGGAGAGAGATAAGAGCTCATTTAGGAACGACATGAACATGCTGCGTAGGTAGCTGTTTATCAGTAAATATCTCCACTGAGATTAAGAAAAGCAGTAGCTTAATAAATTAAGTACTTCCTGGTATGGTTACTGTACTGGTCACTCCCCAAAAGAATCTGGATTGTGGTGAGGGAACAGAGAAAAAAACTCATTTAGGACCTGCACTTACGAAGGGGGTAGGCAGCTGTATATCAGGGAGTAAACCTTCTGAGAATAAAAACAGCTGGAGCTTGTTAAGGTAATTACACAGGGTAAAGGATAATGTACTGGGAACTCCTCAGAAGAATCTGATTTGTGGTGAGGGGAGAGAGATAAAAGCTCATTTAGGTACGACATGAACATGCTGCGTAGGTAGCTGTTTATCAGTAAATATCTCCACTGAGATTAAGAAAAGCAGTAGCTTAATAAATTAAGTAATTCCTGGTATGGTTACTGTACTGGTAACTCCCCAAAAGAATCTGGATTGTGGTGAGGGAACAGAGAAAAAAGCTCATTTAGGACCTGCACTTACGAAGGGGGTAGGCAGCTGTATATCAGGGAGTAAACCTTCTGAGAATAAAAACAGCTGGAGCTTGTTAAGGTAATTACACAGGGGAAAGGATAATGTACTGGGAACTCCTCAGAAGAAATTGATTTGTGGTGAGGGGAGAGAGACAAAAGCTCATTTAGGAACGAAATGAATATGCTGCGTAGGTAGCTGTTTATCAGTAAATATCTCCACTGAGATTAAGAAAAGCAGTAGCTTAATAAATTACGTACTTCCTGGTATGGTTACTGTACTGGTAACTCCCCAAAAGAATCTGGATTGTGGTGAGGGAACAGAGAAAAAAGCTCATTTAGGACATGCACTTACGAAGTGGGTAGGCAGCTGTATATCAGGGAGTAATCCTTCTGAGAATAAAAACAGCTGGAGCTTGTTAAGGTAATTACACAGGGGAAAGGATAATGTACTGGGAAGTCCTCGGAAGAATCTGATTTGTGGTGAGGGGAGAGAGATAAAAGCTCATTTAGGAACGACATGAACATGCTGCGTACGTAGTTGTTTATCAGTAAATATCTACACTGAGATTAAGAAAACAGTAGCTTAATAAATTAAGTACTTCCTGGTATGGTTACTGTACTGGTAACTCCCCAAAAGAATCTGGATTGTGGTGAGGGAACAGAGAATAATGCTCATTTACGACCTGCACTTACGAAGTGGTTAGGGAGCTGTATATCAGGGAGTAAACCTTATGAGAATAAAAACAGCTGGAGCTTGTTAAGGTAATTACACAGGGGAAAGGATAATGTACTGGGAACTCCTCAGAAGAATCTGATTTCTGGTGAGGGAAGAGAGATAAAAGCTCATTTAGGAACAACATGAACATGCTGCCTAGGTAGCTGTTTATCAGTAAATATCTCCACTGAGATTAAGAAAAGCAGTAGCTTAATAAATTAAGTACTTCCTGGAATGGTTACTGTACTGGTCACTCCCCAAAAGAATCTGGATTGTGGTGAGGGAACAGAGAAAAAAACTCATTTAGGACCTGCACTTACGAAGGGGGTAGGCAGCTGTATATCAGGGAGTAAACCTTCTGAGAATAAAAACAGCTGGAGCTTGTTAAGGTAATTACACAGGGTAAAGGATAATGTACTGGGAACTCCTCAGAAGAATCTGATTTGTGGTGAGGGGAGAGAGATAAAAGCTCATTTAGGTACGACATGAACATGCTGCGTAGGTAGATGTTTATCAGTACATATCTCCACTGAGTTTAAGAAAAGAAGTAGCTTAATAAATTAAGCACTTCCTGGTATGGTTACTGTACTGGTAACTCCCCAAAAGAATCTGGATTGTGGTGAGGGAACAGAGAAAAAAAGCTCATTTAGGACCTGCACTTACGAATGGGGTAGGCAGCTGTATATCAGGGAGTATCGCTTCTGTGAATAAAAACAGCTGGAGCTTGTTAAGGTAATTACACAGGGGAAAGGGTAATATACTGGGAACTCGTCAGAAGAATCTGATTTGTGGAGAGGGGAGAGAGATAAAAGCTCATTTAGGAACGACATGAACATGCTGCGTAGATAGCTGTTTATCAATAAATATCTCCACTGAGATTAAGAAAAGCAGTAGCTTAATAAATTAAGTACTTCCTGGTATGGTTACTGTACTGATAACTCCCGAAAAGAATCTGGATTGTGGTGAGGGAAGAGAAAAAAGCTCATTTAGGACCTGCACTTACGAAGGGGGTAGGCAGCTGTATATCAGGGAGTAAACCTTCTGAGAATAAAAACTGCTGGAGCTTGTTAAGGTAATTACACAGGGGAAAGGATAATGTACTGGGAACTCCTCAGAAGAATCTGATTTGTGGTGAGGGGAGAGAGATAAAAGCTCATTTAGGAACGACATGAACATGCTGCGTAGGTAGCTGTTTATCAGTAAATATCTCCAGTGAGATTAAGAAAAGCAGTAGCTTAATAAATTAAGTACTTCCTGGTATGGTTACTGTACTGGTAACTCCCCAAAAGAATCTGGATTGTGGTGAGGGAACAGAGAAAAAAGCTCATTTAGGACCTGCACTTACGAAGGGGGTAGGCAGCTGTATATCAGGGAGTAAACCTTCTGAGAATAAAAACAGCTGGAGCTTGTTAAGGTAATTTCACAATGGAAAGGATAATGTACTGGGAACTCCTCAGAAGAATCTGATTTGTGGTGAGGGGTGAGAGATAAGAGCTCATTCAGGAACGACATGAACATGCTGCGTAGGTAGCTGTTTATCAGTAAATATCTCCACTGAGATTAAGAAAAGCAGTACCTTAATAAATTAAGTACTTCCTGGTATGGTTACTGTACTGGTAACTCCTCAAAAGAATCGGATTGTGGCGAGGGAACAGAGAAAAAAGCTCATTTAGGACCTGCACTTACGAAGGGGATAGGCAGCTGTATATCAGGGAGTAAACCTTCTGAGAATAAAAACAGCTGGAGTTTGTTAAGGTAATTACACAGGGGAAAGGATAATGTACTGGGAACTCCTCAGAAGAATCTGATTTGTGGTGAGGGGAGAGAGATATATACTCATTTAGGAACGACATGAATATGCTGCGTAGGTAGCTGTTTACCAGTAAATATCTCCACTGAGATTAAGAAAAGCAGTAGCTTAATAAATTAAGTACTTCCTGGTATGGTTACTGTACTGGTAACTCCTCAAAAGAATCGGATTGTGGCGAGGGAACAGAGAAAAAAGCTCATTTAGGACCTGCACTTACGAAGGGGATAGGCAGCTGTATATCAGGGAGTAAACCTTCTGAGAATAAAAACAGCTGGAGCTTCTTAAGGTAATTACACAGGGGAAAGAATAATGTACTGGGAACTCCTCAGAAGAATCTGATTTTTGGTGAGGGGAGAGAGATAAAAGCTCATTTAGGAACGACATGAACATGCTGCGTAGGTAGATGTTTATCAGTACATATCTCCACTGAGTTTAAGAAAAGAAGTAGCTTAATAAATTAAGCACTTCCTGGTATGGTTACTGTACTGGTAACTCCCCAAAAGAATCTGGATTGTGGTGAGGGAACAGAGAAAAAAGCTCATTAGGACCTGCACTTACGAATGGGGTAGGCAGCTGTATATCAGGGAGTATCGCTTCTGTGAATAAAAACAGCTGGAGCTTGTTAAGGTAATTACACAGGGGAAAGGGTAATATACCGGGAACTCGTCAGAAGAATCTGATTTGTGGAGAGGGGAGAGAGATAAAAGCTCATTTAGGAACGACATGAACATGCTGCGTAGATAGCTGTTTATCAATAAATATCTCCACTGAGATTAAGAAAAGCAGTAGCTTAATAAATTAAGTACTTCCTGGTATGGTTACTGTACTGATAACTCCCGAAAAGAATCTGGATTGTGGTGAGGGAAGAGAAAAAAGCTCATTTAGGACCTGCACTTACGAAGGGGGTAGGCAGCTGTATATCAGGGAGTAAACCTTCTGAGAATAAAAACTGCCGGAGCTTGTTAAGGTAATTACACAGGGGAAGGGATAATGTACTGGGAACTCCTCAGAAGAATCTGATTTGTGGTGAGGGGAGAGAGATAAAAGCTCATTTAGGAACGACATGAACATGCTGCGTAGGTAGCTGTTTATCAGTAAATATCTCCAGTGAGATTAAGAAAAGCAGTAGCTTAATAAATTAAGTACTTCCTGGTATGGTTACTGTACTGGTAACTCCCCAAAAGAATCTGGATTGTGGTGAGGGAACAGAGAAAAAAGCTCATTTAGGACCTGCACTTACGAAGGGGGTAGGCAGCTGTATATCAGGGAGTAAACCTTCTGAGAATAAAAACAGCTGGAGCTTGTTAAGGTAATTACACAATGGAAAGGATAATGTACTGGGAACTCCTCAGAAGAATCTGATTTGTGGTGAGGGGTGAGAGATAAGAGCTCATTCAGGAACGACATGAACATGCTGCGTAGGTAGCTGTTTATCAGTAAATATCTCCACTGAGATTAAGAAAAGCAGTAGCTTAATAAATTAAGTACTTCCTGGTATGGTTACTGTACTGGTAACTCCCCAAAAGAATCGGATTGTGGCGAGGGAACAGAGAAAAAAGCTCATTTAGGACCTGCACTTACGAAGGGGATAGGCAGCTGTATATCAGGGAGTAAACCTTCTAAGAATAAAAACAGCTGGAGCTTCTTAAGGTAATTACACAGGGGAAAGGATAATGTACTGGGAACTCCTCAGAAGAATCTGATTTGTGGTGAGGGGAGAGAGATAAGAGCTCATTTAGGAACGACATGAACATGCTGCGTAGGTAGCTGTTTATCAGTAAATATCTCCACTGAGATTAAGAAAAGCAGTAGCTTAATAAATTAAGTACTTCCTGGTATGGTTACTGTACTGGTAACTCCCCAAAAGAATCTGGATTGTGGTGAGGGAACTGAGAAAAAAGCTCATTTAGGACCTGCACTTACGAAGGGGGTAGGCAGCTGCATATCAGGGAGTAAACCTTCTGAGAATAAAAACAGCTGGAGTTTGTTAAGGTAATTACACAGGGGAAAGGATAATGTACTGGGAACTCCTCAGAAGAATCTGATTTGTCGTGAGGGGAGAGAGATAAAAGTTCATTTAGGAACGACATGAACATGCTGCGTACGTAGCTGTTTATCAGTAAATATCTCCACTGAGATTAAGAAAAGCAGTAGCTTAATAAATTAAGTAATTCCTGGTATGGTTACTGTACTGGTAAACTCCCCAAAAGAATCTGCATTGTGGTGAGGGAACAGAGAAAAAAGCTCATTTAGGACCTGCACTTACGAAGGGGGTAGGCAGCAGTATATCTGGGAGTAAACCTTCTGAGAATAAAAACAGCTGGAGTTTGTTAAGGTAATTACACAGGGGAAAGGATAATGTACTGGGAACTCCTCAGAAGAATCTGATTTGTGGTGAGGGGAGAGAGATATATACTCATTTAGGAACGACATGAACATGCTGCGTAGGTAGCTGTTTATCAGTAAATATCTCCACTGAGATTAAGAAAAGCAGTAGCTTAATAAATTAAGTACTTCCTGGTATGGTTACTGTACTGGTAACTCCCCAAAAGAATCGGATTGTGACGAGGGAACAGAGAAAAAAGCTCATTTAGGACCTGCACTTACGAAGGGGATAGGCAGCAGTATATCAGGGAGTAAACCTTCTAAGAATAAAAACAGCTGGAGTTTCTTAAGGTAATTACACAGGGGAAAGGATAATGTACTGGGAACTCCTCAGAAGAATCTGATTTGTGGTGAGGGGAGAGAGATAAGAGCTCATTTAGGAACGACATGAACATGCTGCGTAGGTAGCTGTTTATCAGTAAATATCTCCACTGAGATTAAGAAAAGCAGTAGCTTAATAAATTAAGTACTTCCTGGTATGGTTACTGTACTGGTCACTCCCCAAAAGAATCTGGATTGTGGTGAGGGAACAGAGAAAAAAACTCATTTAGGACCTGCACTTACGAAGGGGGTAGGCAGCTGTATATCAGGGAGTAAACCTTCTGAGAATAAAAACAGCTGGAGCTTGTTAAGGTAATTACACAGGGTAAAGGATAATGTACTGGGAACTCCTCAGAAGAATCTGATTTGTGGTGAGGGGAGAGAGATAAAAGCTCATTTAGGTACGACATGAACATGCTGCGTAGGTAGCTGTTTATCAGTAAATATCTCCACTGAGATTAAGAAAAGCAGTAGCTTAATAAATTAAGTAATTCCTGGTATGGTTACTGTACTGGTAACTCCCCAAAAGAATCTGGATTGTGGTGAGGGAACAGAGAAAAAAGCTCATTTAGGACCTGCACTTACGAAGGGGGTAGGCAGCTGTATATCAGGGAGTAAACCTTCTCAGAATAAAAACAGCTGGAGCTTGTTAAGGTAATTACACAGGGGAAAGGATAATGTACTGGGAACTCCTCAGAAGAAACTGATTTGTGGTGAGGGGAGAGAGACAAAAGCTCATTTAGGAACGAAATGAATATGCTGCGTAGGTAGCTGTTTATCAGTAAATATCTCCACTGAGATTAAGAAAAGCAGTAGCTTAATAAATTAAGTACTTCCTGGTATGGTTACTGTACTGGTAACTCCCCAAAAGAATCTGGATTGTGGTGAGGGAACAGAGAAAAAGCTCATTTAGGACATGCACTTACGAAGTGGGTAGGCAGCTGTATATCAGGGAGTAATCCTTCTGAGAATAAAAACAGCTGGAGCTTGTTAAGGTAATTACACAGGGGAAAGGATAATGTACTGGGAAGTCCTCGGAAGAATCTGATTTGTGGTGAGGGATGAGAGATAAAAGCTCATTTAGGAACGACATGAACATGCTGCGTACGTAGTTGTTTATCAGTAAATATCTACACTGAGATTAAGAAAACAGTAGCTTAATAAATTAAGTACTTCCTGGTATGGTTACTGTACTGGTAACTCCCCAAAAGAATCTGGATTGTGGTGAGGGAACAGAGAATAATGCTCATTTACGACCTGCACTTACGAAGTGGTTAGGGAGCTGTATATCAGGGAGTAAACCTTATGAGAATAAAAACAGCTGGAGCTTGTTAAGGTAATTACACAGGGGAAAGGATAATGTACTGGGAACTCCTCAGAAGAATCTGATTTCTGGTGAGGGAAGAGAGATAAAAGCTCATTTAGGAACAACATGAACATGCTGCCTAGGTAGCTGTTTATCAGTAAATATTTCCACTGAGATTAAGAAAAGCAGGAGCTTAATAATTAAGTACTTCCTGGAATGGTTACTGTACTGGTCACTCCCCAAAAGAATCTTGATTGTGGTGAGGGAACAGAGAAAAAAACTCATTTAGGACCTGCACTTACGAAGGGGGTAGGCAGCTGTATATCAGGGAGTAAACCTTCTGAGAATAAAAACAGCTGGAGCTTGTTAAGGTAATTACACAGGGTAAAGGATAATGTACTGGGAACTCCTCAGAAGAATCTGATTTGTGGTGAGGGGAGAGAGATAAAAGCTCATTTAGGTACGACATGAACATGCTGCGTAGGTAGCTGTTTATCAGTAAATATCTCCACTGAGATTAAGAAAAGCAGTAGCTTAATAAATTAAGTAATTCCTGGTATGGTTACTGTACTGGTAACTCCCCAAAAGAATCTGGATTGTGGTGAGGGAACAGAGAAAAAAGCTCATTTAAGACCTGCACTTACGAAGGGGGTAGGCAGCTGTATATCAGGGAGTAAACCTTCTCAGAATAAAAACAGCTGGAGCTTGTTAAGGTAATTACACAGGGGAAAGGATAATGTACTGGGAACTCCTCAGAATAAACTGATTTGTGGTGAGGGGAGAGAGATAAAAGCTCATTTAGGAACGAAATGAATATGCTGCGTATGTAGCTGTTTATCAGTAAATATCTCCACTGAGATTAAGAAAAGCAGTAGCTTAATAAATTAAGTACTTCCTGGTATGGTTACTGTACTGGTAACTCCCCAAAAGAATCTGGATTGTGGTGAGGGAACTGAGAAAAAAGCTCATTTAGGACCTGCACTTACGAAGGGGTAGGCAGCTGCATATCAGGGAGTAAACATTCTGAGAATAAAAACAGCTGGAGCTTGTTAAGGTAATTACACAGGGGAAAGGATAATGTACTGGGAACTCCTCAGAAGAATCTGATTTGTGGTGAGGGGAGAGAGATAAAAGTTCATTTAGGAACGACATGAACATGCTGCGTACGTAGCTGTTTATCAGTAAATATCTCCACTGAGATTAAGAAAAGCAGTAGCTTAATAAATTAAGTAATTCCTGGTATGGTTACTGTACTGGTAACTCCCCAAAAGAATCTGCATTGTGGTGAGGGAACAGAGAAAAAAGCTCATTTAGGACCTGCACTTACGAAGGGGGTAGGCAGCAGTATATCTGGGAGTAAACCTTCTGAGAATAAAAACAGCTGGAGTTTGTTAAGGTAATTACACAGGGGAAAGGATAATGTACTGGGAACTCCTCAGAAGAATCTGATTTGTGGTGAGGGAGAGAGATATATACTCATTTAGGAACGACATGAACATGCTGCGTAGGTAGCTGTTTACGAGTAAATATCTCCACTGAGATTAAGAAAAGCAGTAGCTTAATAAATTAAGTACTTCCTGGTATGGTTACTGTACTGGTAACTCCTCAAAAGAATCGGATTGTGGCGAGGGAACAGAGAAAAAAGCTCATTTAGGACCTGCACTTACGAAGGGGATAGGCAGCTGTATATCAGGGAGTAAACCTTCTGAGAATAAAAACAGGTGGAGCTTCTTAAGATAATTACACAGGGGAAAGAATAATGTACTGGGAACTCCTCAGAAGAATCTGATTTGTGGTGAGGGGAGAGAGATAAAAGCTCATTTAGGAACGACATGAACATGCTGCGTAGGTAGATGTTTATCAGTACATATCTCCACTGAGTTTAAGAAAAGAAGTAGCTTAATAAATTAAGCACTTCCTGGTATGGTTACTGTACTGGTAACTCCCAAAAGAATCTGGATTGTGGTGAGGGAACAGAGAAAAAAGCTCATTTAGGACCTGCACTTACGAATGGGGTAGGCAGCTGTATATCAGGGAGTATCGCTTCTGTGAATAAAAACAGCTGGAGCTTGTTAAGGTAATTACACAGGGGAAAGGTTAATATACTGGGAACTCGTCAGAAGAATCTGATTTGTGGAGAGGGGAGAGAGATAAAAGCTCATTTAGGAACGACATGAACATGCTGCGTAGATAGCTGTTTATCAATAAATATCTCCACTGAGATTAAGAAAAGCAGTAGCTTAATAAATTAAGTACTTCCTGGTATGGTTACTGTACTGATAACTCCCGAAAAGAATCTGGATTGTGGTGAGGGAAGAGAAAAAAGCTCATTTAGGACCTGCACTTACGAAGGGGGTAGGCAGCTGTATATCAGGGAGTAAACCTTCTGAGAATAAAAACTGCTGGAGCTTGTTAAGGTAATTACACAGGGGAAAGGATAATGTACTGGGAACTCCTCAGAAGAATCTGATTTGTGGTGAGGGGAGAGAGATAAAAGCTCATTTAGGAACGACATGAACATGCTGCGTAGGTAGCTGTTTATCAGTAAATATCTCCAGTGAGATTAAGAAAAGCAGTAGCTTAATAAATTAAGTACTTCCTGGTATGGTTACTGTACTGGTAACTCCCCAAAAGAATCTGGATTGTGGTGAGGGAACAGAGAAAAAAGCTCATTTAGGACCTGCACTTACGAAGGGGGTAGGCAGCTGTATATCAGGGAGTAAACCTTCTGAGAATAAAAACAGCTGGAGCTTGTTAAGGTAATTTCACCAATGGAAAGGATAATGTACTGGGAACTCCTCAGAAGAATCTGATTTGTGGTGAGGGGTGAGAGATAAGAGCTCATTCAGGAACGACATGAACATGCTGCGTAGGTAGCTGTTTATCAGTAAATATCTCCACTGAGATTAAGAAAAGCAGTACCTTAATAAATTAAGTACTTCCTGGTATGGTTACTGTACTGGTAACTCCTCAAAAGAATCGGATTGTGGCGAGGGAACAGAGAAAAAAGCTCATTTAGGACCTGCACTTACGAAGGGGATAGGCAGCTGTATATCAGGGAGTAAACCTTCTGAGAATAAAAACAGCTGGAGTTTGTTAAGGTAATTACACAGGGGAAAGGATAATGTACTGGGAACTCCTCAGAAGAATCTGATTTGTGGTGAGGGGAGAGAGATATATACTCATTTAGGAACGACATGAATATGCTGCGTAGGTAGCTGTTTACCAGTAAATATCTCCACTGAGATTAAGAAAAGCAGTAGCTTAATAAATTAAGTACTTCCTGGTATGGTTACTGTACTGGTAACTCCCCAAAAGAATCGGATTGTGGCGAGGGAACAGAGAAAAAAGCTCATTTAGGACCTGCACTTACGAAGGGGATAGGCAGCTGTATATCAGGGAGTAAACCTTCTAAGAATAAAAACAGCTGGAGCTTCTTAAGGTAATTACACAGGGGAAAGGATAATGTACTGGGAACTCCTCAGAAGAATCTGATTTGTGGTGAGGGGAGAGAGATAAGAGCTCATTTAGGAACGACATGAACATGCTGCGTAGGTAGCTGTTTATCAGTAAATATCTCCACTGAGATTAAGAAAAGCAGTAGCTTAATAAATTAAGTACTTCCTGGTATGGTTACTGTACTGGTAACTCCCCAAAAGAATCTGGATTGTGGTGAGGGAACTGAGAAAAAAGCTCATTTAGGACCTGCACTTACGAAGGGGGTAGGCAGCTGCATATCAGGGAGTAAACCTTCTGAGAATAAAAACAGCTGGAGCTTGTTAAGGTAATTACACAGGGGAAAGGATAATGTACTGGGAACTCCTCAGAAGAATCTGATTTGTCGTGAGGGGAGAGAGATAAAAGTCATTTAGGAACGACATGAACATGCTGCGTACGTAGCTGTTTATCAGTAAATATCTCCACTGAGATTAAGAAAAGCAGTAGCTTAATAAATTAAGTAATTCCTGGTATGGTTACTGTACTGGTAACTCCCCAAAAGAATCTGCATTGTGGTGAGGGAACAGAGAAAAAAGCTCATTTAGGACCTGCACTTACGAAGGGGGTAGGCAGCAGTATATCTGGGAGTAAACCTTCTGAGAATAAAAACAGCTGGAGTTTGTTAAGGTAATTACACAGGGGAAAGGATAATGTACTGGGAACTCCTCAGAAGAATCTGATTTGTGGTGAGGGGAGAGAGATATATACTCATTTAGGAACGACATGAACATGCTGCGTAGGTAGCTGTTTATCAGTAAATATCTCCACTGAGATAAGAAAAGCAGTAGCTTAATAAATTAAGTACTTCCTGGTATGGTTACTGTACTGGTAACTCCCCAAAAGAATCGGATTGTGACGAGGGAACAGAGAAAAAAGCTCATTTAGGACCTGCACTTACGAAGGGGATAGGCAGCAGTATATCAGGGAGTAAAACCTTCTAAGAATAAAAACAGCTGGAGTTTCTTAAGGTAATTACACAGGGGAAAGGATAATGTACTGGGAACTCCTCAGAAGAATCTGATTTGTGGTGAGGGGAGAGAGATAAGAGCTCATTTAGGAACGACATGAACATGCTGCGTAGGTAGCTGTTTATCAGTAAATATCTCCACTGAGATTAAGAAAAGCAGTAGCTTAATAAATTAAGTACTTCCTGGTATGGTTACTGTACTGGTCACTCCCCAAAAGAATCTGGATTGTGGTGAGGGAACAGAGAAAAAAACTCATTTAGGACCTGCACTTACGAAGGGGGTAGGCAGCTGTATATCAGGGAGTAAACCTTCTGAGAATAAAAACAGCTGGAGCTTGTTAAGGTAATTACACAGGGTAAAGGATAATGTACTGGGAACTCCTCAGAAGAATCTGATTTGTGGTGAGGGGAGAGAGATAAAAGCTCATTTAGGTACGACATGAACATGCTGCGTAGGTAGCTGTTTATCAGTAAATATCTCCACTGAGATTAAGAAAAGCAGTAGCTTAATAAATTAAGTAATTCCTGGTATGGTTACTGTACTGGTAACTCCCCAAAAGAATCTGGATTGTGGTGAGGGAACAGAGAAAAAAGCTCATTTAGGACCTGCACTTACGAAGGGGGTAGGCAGCTGTATATCAGGGAGTAAACCTTCTCAGAATAAAAACAGCTGGAGCTTGTTAAGGTAAATTACACAGGGGAAAGGATAATGTACTGGGAACTCCTCAGAAGAAACTGATTTGTGGTGAGGGGAGAGAGACAAAAGCTCATTTAGGAACGAAATGAATATGCTGCGTAGGTAGCTGTTTATCAGTAAATATCTCCACTGAGATTAAGAAAAGCAGTAGCTTAATAAATTAAGTACTTCCTGGTATGGTTACTGTACTGGTAACTC